>NW_020955761.1:130500-162006 GCF_003031625.1 Empidonax traillii | reverse complement strand
GAGAACACCTAACAGAAAGACATTTTGATTGCTGCTGGGACCTTGAGTACTGTTAAAAAGATAATTAGAGGTCAAATTGGGAGCAAGAAAGAGAGTACCTGTGTTCAGGACATATTCTGTGGACGTGGAGGATGGAGGAGAGAGGCAGAAAGGTCAAAAAGTGTGACTGGAAACTGCTTCTAACAGACGAGAGAAAAAGGGTAATGAAGATGTGTACTGAAAGGAGAATGGCTGGACAAAGGTGGTTCCTCTGTGCTTTACCTCAAATATCCATCCACTTATGTCGATGGAAAATGCTGTCTTCTTTATTTGTAAGCCTGTTCAGCTTTCAGTCTCTCCACTACATTGTCAGCAAGAGCTTTCTCAACACCTGCTGCATAAAGGGGGAGAAATCTGTATCTGCCACAGGAGTGAATCACCTCAGCAGCCAGTAATGAAGTGATATTTCTGTCAGATTTCTTTTGGCAAATTTACTTGTTTAAACCATGGATTAGCACTTCTCAGTTATCTCCTTCATGTTTACAGTTTCCAAGTAGTTCAGTCATTCCCCTAGGGATTAATCAAATAGTTTCTCTGCAGAATAGCAAACACCAGCCTTCTAGAACAGTTCTTTCTTCCTCAGGTTGCATTCAAGCCCTCTAACACTGTGAAAAGCCTATTAAGTTTAGTGGAAAGACTCATCATAATTTCCAAGGTGTTAGAAATTCAGGCATTTACATGGAATTCAAACCAGTAAACACAGTATGTGGGTTGTTTTGGCAATGGGATAAAATGAGAGGATATTATCTCAGATAGGAAGTCCATTACAGCTAAATCATAAAGTTAGTCTGCTAATTAAATCAAGTCTGCTTTGGAGGCCATTTGTTAGAGACCATGAACCTCACTGAATCTCTCTTAATGCTTAATGAGCTAAATAAACGAGAAATGTAACTGATGAAGAGAGGTAAGATTGGTAGATTTCACTGTAGGACTTGATTGAATTAAGCCAGAAAGCTCTATCTATTGTTTATTTCATTTTTGTTTCCCATCTTTGAAGGGATGTGTTTTTCACTATCGATCTCCATTTCCACCTTTTTTGTGACTGTTTCTTTAAGACTGTTTCTTCAAGACTGTTTCTTCAGTTCTTTTCACTGAGCAGTTTTTCCTCTTTGCAGTGAAAAATAAAGAGCTTTTGTAATTACAGTGTATAAAATGTTGGTTTTCTTTATAAATTTTCTGAGCTGCTTGCCTTTCTTCTCTGGGATGATCATTCTGCTAAGGATCAGAGGGGAAATATTTTAGTAACAGATACAGAAGGATGCAAATGTTAGCTTTTCTAGCAACCAAGGCATTGCTGAGAAAAGCTGCAGATTCTGTATTCATTATGCACAAATAATAAGTCCAGAGGTATTTATGTTGTATTTTTTAGGACAGTAAAGCATCAATAATTTAAGAGAAAAATTCTACCGTCCCATCTGGAGATTGAGGAGAAAGAACATCTAACTTTCCATAGGATCTCTGACTGGAAACTGGACAGTACAATGTCTGTGGATAAAGATTGAATCCTGCAGATGGATGGAAGAAAGATCTATGGGGCATATCTGAGAGGAAAAGCTTCTCTAAATCTCCTTAGAATATCAGGGAAAGGTTAGGGAGAGACAGGGCCTTGCATACTTATCATAAGAAGTAATTGGCTGTAAACTCCCTTCCATAATTTCTCAAGGCACAAATGAGCTCTTAAAATTCCTCGTACAAAGGGGTATTACCACAAAGCCAAAGAAATTGGGTAAGCTGATTTATAACCCTTACAACAAGGTATCTATTTCTCATAGTTTGGTGTGTCTCTTGTTCTTGGATATTCATTTGGTATATTTACTCTGCTGTGGCTTAATAATGGTTAATTCCCATAATCAGTTGTCAGATTTTTCCTGTAGGGCGTGTAAGGATTCTACCTCATTTGTAGTATTATATGTAACAGAAAAGAGTTCTGTGTATGTGGAGACAAGACTATTCACAAGTTTGATCATGAGTTGCTCTTTTGGCTGCTCGGCTTAAGGAAAATGTTTGCACCAAGTTAGATTTCTTCAGCAGAATAAATCTGTAAGCATTCTTTGTATTTTCTGTTTTTAAATAGAACTAAGTCCAAGTAGGTTTCTTTTAGACTAAAAGTCATTAAAATGTATCTGGTCATTATGTTCTACTTGAATACAGAAAAGAAATAACATGGAGAAATCTTTTTTAAAAACTAATAAATCAGTTGCAGAAGCAATCAGAAAAGTTATCAAATTATGCAAAGTAGTGGTGGGCATAAATTTGTGTTATTTCTCTTCCTAAGCACAGTTTGTGTATAATGATATGGGAGATACAACAGAAAACTACTAAGCACCTATATTATTCATTGTATCAAATGATATGTCCTGGTTGTGAATGTCTGTCAGAGGTGACATTCCTGACCAATTTTCTTGAAGAAATTAGAGGTCAAGCATGCCAGCAGAAGTTCAACTGGAAGATGAGGTGTTTTCTGAGAGAGGAGTATCTTACCTCTGGAATACTTGTGTTCCAGCTGCAAGGCTTGCTGGGTGGAATGTTCTGCTCAGAGACACAGGCAGGCACTTCTTCCCTCAGCTGCATCGCTCAGGGTGCTACTCCAGGTCTGGTTTTGCTGGGTGCCAGCATTGCACATCAGTCATGCCAGGAAGTGTGCTGCTCAGCTCCCATTCTCCCTCCTCCCCAGCCTTTGTGACCATGGAAGTGTCCATAGCCTAATTTGGGGACAGAGAAAATCCGAGGAGATGCCCTTGTTTCTTTTTCCTCTCTTTTGTCTTTACATTTCTGACTCCTTTTCTGCATTCTCAGCTATGTGCGATGCCTCCTCCTCTTTTTGCTTTTTGGGAACAGTGTATACATATAAGTCTACATATGCTTAGCTAGTACTTTGGATACTGTAGAACAGAAGCAGGAGAGAGGAAGTGGTGGTTTGTAACAGTTTATTCTCAGTAAAACCTGAGTATAACTTCACACGTATTGTTTTCAGAGAGATTTTGATATTTGGAGCAGGGAACTCCCTCAGGCAAGATTCATTCTGTGGCTTTTTATTTGGGTTGTGAAATTCTGCTGGGCTTTCACTGGTAACCAAAACTTGAAGAAGGCCCCATGAATTTTCATTAAACTATTTTAGACTGCCTTCTCAAAGAAATTTCTTCTTTTTTCTACTGCAGTTTTCCTTATATTTAAAACAGGTTCTTAGATTTTCTGCTGAGACATAGTGTTTCTGAGACATAGAGATGTATGGTAAGTTTTAGGGCTTTCTAATTAATTAAAATCAACCTTAGCTAAAGATGGGATTTAATTTTTTTGACTCTAGGTTGATAGTTTGATGCTTGACTTACTGCATGCCTCTAGGATGGATTCAGATGTATTTACTATATATATCCCAAAAATATTATTTTTCCTCCTGTGAAGATCAACTGTTCTGTGTGGTGTTGAATAATAGGATTGGGAAGCAACAGCTCTGACTTTTCCTCATCTTTGTCTTATCTGTGTGCTGTGGAACCAATTTAATGAAGACTGCTCTGCTGTCTCTCTGCTGTCACACAGGGTGAGGTGAACAGTTCCTGGATATTTTGAAGACATTTAAATGAAGTGGATGATCCTGTATTATTTCAAAAGAAATAAACTCCCTTGGACCGCATGAGATCATTTTAAACACACCATAAACATAGTTAATTCAGGAGTGAAATGAAAACCTGTCAACTCTGCAGTGCTGAATGGCCAAACTATGTGACCTGACATTGCTGATACACGAGTTGCTGCCATGAAGTATTTTACCACATGATAACTCTTTGGTCTGCCAATGAAGATGCAGCTTTGAAAAGTGAGATCTCAGTTTCCAGCCCTTGCTGGGCCCCCACATTTCAGAACCTTTTGGGTAATCCCTGTTATTTACAAACATGAATAGTACTGCATTTTTACTGATGTTCATGTGAGTTTCTCAGAAGTTCAGCACAAATTCTATCAGAATCCAGCTCGGAATTTTTAACAATAACAAATTTTTTCATGTTATGAAAATTCTGGATTTTGCTTGTGTTGAGAGGGTCTCTGACATCCAACTTAGCAGTTTTATTTGGTATTAGCTATTACAACAAAGTTTCACAGTTTTCCAGTACAGTAGAGTTTGATTTGTCCTTTTTATCACCAGGTAAATACCACATGAGGTTCAGCGCAATAACAAACCACAAAAAGCAGAACAGAGATAAGAGTAAACTTTTATTGTTTTAGCAGCAAATGAATTCCTCTTTATTTTCCAGTGAGACGAAAAAGCCTGCCTTTTGTTTCAGCACTGAAAAACCTCTAACCTTATTTGCAAATACTAATAATTCCTCTTGCACTTTACATTTATATGAGGAAGAATATAAAAATTACTAACACTGACCAAAAACCTAAACTTTTTATATAGTTAAATGAATATTGAATGGGAATATGCTCCTGAGCTTCAAGTAGAGGGCTATTATTTTTGTTATTATGTTCATATCATAATCAGAAATAGCACAGTTGAGAAAAGGAAGTGGTACTGCAACAGTATTGCTAATGGAAATATTAGTCTAAACGACATCTTGTGAGGTAAAGATAACTAAAAAAATCCGTTAGTTCTTGTACCAAAATTATTAAATTGTTGTTGATTACACATCATCCCCAGAGAGGGAAACAAAGTTTTAGCCCATTTTCCCAGTTCTTGACTATAAAGAAGAGGTGGGCACCATGTGACTGAAAAGTAATCATCAGTGTCATGAATAAAGTCAATCAGTGAGTGACAAAATTCTCAGTTAAATGCAGAGCTTTTCACTTCCAGATATATGTCAATTTTCTTTCCTCTAAACATTTTTCAAAGCCACATATTTTCACCCAGATGGTCCAGATCCCTTATTTTCCTGCCATATTGCTTTCATTGCAGTTACGGTTCAGTTTCTATTCCCAAGATAAATCACTGCATGTTATTGAGCTTGCATCTTTGCTATAAAAATGTATTCTAAACAAACATGGACTGGGGGAGGATTCATAAACATTCTCAGTATGGGAAGGGAAAGATGTTTTAACATTTCTTAACGCTATGTGAAAGTACCTCTAGACTATGTGACAGTGAATGGCACTGTGAAGTTTTATTAGTGTGACTTTGAAGGACCATTACACAAGGGCAGAAGGCTATTCCGGTTTTCTAAGAAGAAGCTGTAAAACCCTGACTACTCTTGATGTACAGTATTTTGTTTATACCACAAACAATTTTTTTTAAAAACTTCTTTAATTTTTAACTTTTCATTTTGTTTTTCATCAAGTTTCTGTCTTCTTAGAAGTATAGACTCATAAGAAACAAAAGCAAATATGTCATCATCATAGATTAAACCTGATCTAACACTTGAAGACTCATCTCTCCTCAAGTCACCTGCCTAAAAGTTCCCTATCACTCTTTACAGTCAATATGGAAAAAGGTAGATACTTCTGGAAGGTAAATAACTCCACCAGGCTTTGTTATTCATCTTCAGATGGCCCTCAGAAAGTGCTGATTTCCCTCTCTTAGTCTTACAGTGTACTTAGGAAAACAGCTTTAACAAGATGCATCAGATTAAATTAATCCCATACTAAGAATCTCCTTCATTTTCAAAGGGAAATACTTGGATCTGTGACTTTAGTATTCTGAAATATATAATGAAATTGGTACTCGTACTCCTTCCTGGTATACTTACATGATTAAGCCCAGTGTATGCAAGAAAACTGAAGTTTTTGAGGGTATGTGTGCTTCTATGGACTATTTCAAGTGGAAAAGTATTTAGAGAATATGCTCAACAGGGTGAAATAGCAAATTTTGATTTAAATTTTCTTTATATTTACATATATGTCTTCCTTTGTATATGTATTTTTATGTTGTGTGTGACGTGTCTGTGTTACATAACATTTATTATTTCTAATGTAATGGTAACTTACATCAAATCAGGAACCAGTTCTTATTACAGAAAAAGTTGTGAAAGCAAATATGCCACAGGCAATTCCCACTCTGGAAAAAGCTCCCTGGCTTGTATATAGGTTTCTATTTCTTCTTCTGTTTACATGTTACGTGTTTACAGTGTGTACACTTCTTTACTCATGTAGTAACTGCATTAATGATGAGCACTTTTGTGGCCAGTTCAGGTACACAAACAATTGAATTTTAGTTTATTTTGTTCATGGATTTGAGAAAAACTACCCACCTTCTTAACAATTAACGAAACCATATTTCATGACCTAAGAAATTAAGAGTTGGGGAAGACTTTCCTTGGGCTACGTATTCATCAACCTGATATAATTTTCTGTCTTGAATATGAAACAAAACAATGCAAAATACATGACATATTTAAATAATTAAAAATGTATATTAAAGTAGTTCTGGTTGTAATGGTTTTCCTTACTCTCACATAAGAAGTTAGAGGCTAATTAGTTTAAGCATTAATTCTGATCACCTACTCAGCTTAGGCAATCCACTTATTTTATTGTATTTACTTACTTTCCATGTCCACAGTACCTTACACCTTCTTATAAAACATACTGTAATTGTAAAAAAAAAAAAAAAACACACACAAAAACACACAAGCTATTTTGGTTCAGGATGTCTAGATCAAATAACTATCATCTGATTAAAGAACAAGGACTGCTTAGAACCACAGAGGATGTTTGTTATTGTTTTAGGACATGTGTTTTGCAGAAATCATATGATAAGGCACTGACTTGGAAAAAGTTTCTCTTTCGGACACTCCTGAATGAACTGTTCTAATCTTGTTTTGGCATACTGTAGGAAAAAGCAATCAGGCAAGCTTTAATATGCTAATCCTGCTTCATCTCCTGATTTCTGTAATTGTAGTGACTGTTTATGCTGCTGCAGTTTCAGGAGGAGAGTAGAAGAGTTTTTAAACATTTTCTATTACTTGAAGTTTGGGGAAACATTCTCTAGAGAAAAAGGATGAAAACTTTCAAATTAAAGAATATTGTTTTCTCTCAATAATATTAATTAATAATTAGTACACTTAACAAGACATTTTCTGAAGAACAGGTATCTAAAATACTTAACTGTTAAGTGTCTAGTTTTGCATCATCATTTTGGCAGAAAGGAGGAACACACTGGCTTGCAGAATAGAACCAAATGAAACCAAGGTAGAACCAAAACTAGCTAAGGTGGACACTACCTTTAATGAGCTCACTGAAAAATATTGCTGAAAAGAAATAATTCCATTTTCTTAGATGCATTCCAGATAAAAAAAAGGAATGATATTAATGATGTGCAAAATTCCCATTGCTTACAGTGAAACAGTATATTAACTGAATGATTTAGTGTAAAAGATGTAAAAGACGTTCAAAAATGGCAGTTGGTATAACTTCAGTAGTGGAGGGGTTGTTAAATGTGTATTTCTCACCAATCTCTGCAGTTGTCTGGCCACGTTGGATGTCAGTGTAAGAAAAGGCAAACAGGCAAGACAGGCAATTATTCTTCAAGCTATGATGTGGTTGTTACACAGTATCCATTGTTGGAAATGTGCAAAACTTGTCTGGAAATACTCCAAAAACCTGAGCAAAAGTTGAAGCTTTTTTTACTTTGACCAGACAGTTGGTCCAGACAGCCTCCTGAGACTTTTTGCAGCCTTAATCAACTATGATTCTAGGACACTATCAAAAGGTGTTTCTTTTTAATTTCACTTGAAATTGATATCCCAATCAGGGTAAGACAATTACTTGAGCCAAACACTATAGCACAACAGTACTAACCATTTCATAAAAGAATGTTGTCAAATGATGTCAACATTGAATACAATTAACCGTGAAGCTGTATTTTGAAACTATGAGGAAACTAAAAATGCAGCATGAGAAAGAGCCCAAAGCATTTTCCACAAGAACTTTTGCACATATGCACAAGTCCAATTAGCAAGAATCTCTTTTCCAGCAAAAAACATTGAGACAATTCATATGTCGGTAAGATCTATTCATATTTGGTATATGTTTAACTGATCAATATAAGTGCTATTTCTCAGTTAAGGAAGTTTATTCTCTAACTGAAGTTTTCAGCCCTGAGACACAGATAAATTGAACTTAATATAAGCTACAGTATTAGTAAAAACTTTGTTAAACCTGTGCTTAGTGCCCAAAGCTGCAGCCTTTGGATCAGGATTCTTGAACATTTGGGCAATTTGTAGCAATTGTAGTTAGAATATAAACTGTAAGACTGGAACTGTTCAGCAGGTTTTCCTGTAGTATCCAGCAAGACAAAATAAAACAAGGGTAAGCATTCTCTGTTGCCATGGAAACACTGAAGTCCACTGTAAATTATGTGATGTTCGAAGTTATATAGTATGCCTGTTTGAATAATTTTTCTAAAATATTGTGCTATTTTCACAGAGAGGCAACACTCCTATTGTTCTGAAGTTTAGTACTTTTTGAAAACAGACATATAAATGTTGGCTTGACCACCAGCCAAAGACTTTCTAAATTGGAACTTTTTCACATTTTCTTCTTTTGAGTAATAGGAAATGACTAAGCTCAGAGAGCTGAAAATCCCCTTATTGTTGGAAACTTCTTTATTGTTTTAGGCTGAACACTTCTAAGGAAAACAAAAGGGAAATACACACGACTGGATCACTGAAAGGGTTTCCCAGCCAGTGCAGGGAAGTGCAGGATCTCACATTAGGGTGGCATGGTCTACCCAAAACTTTACAGCCAACAGTTCAGCCAAAGGCTGTGCCTACAGATCAGCCCTTTATGAAACAGATAGGTCTCATGCTTTTCTGAAACACAAAAGCTGATATGAGGCCTTGGAGCCCTCAAACATACCCTGAGGTCTCTCTGCCTATGGAACCTTTGCCTGTCAATGGAACCTTTTCAGTTATTCCCAACATGTGTTTTCAGGATCTCCCTCTCACTGCCCCCAGCTACCATGGGCAGTCCTCTGGGATGACTCATCTAAAAAGAAAGAACTGTATGCATTCTTTGAGGTTTCTGTGAAAATCCAGATGCTTGAAAACAGCTGAATAGTCACAGACATGCAGCATCCTTGAGAACAACACCCCTCGGGTGAACCCCAGAGAAAGATGCCCTTACAGAGCTGTCATTAACTGGATATTGCACAGCTCAGCTGTGCCTCAGCACACACTCCTTTGAAGGGGCTGCTCTGCAGGAGGGAATGCAGGAAACATCACGTCTCCCGAAATTCACTGATAACACAGAGGAAAAGAACATTCCTTCCTTTCTCAGAGTTTGCAATGTCTACACAGAGTAGTATCAGGGTGGGACAAAGGCCAGATGCAGCTCCCTTATATAAACTGGGGAACGGAGAGGAGTAAAATTCCCCAAAGTATAAAGCCTGCAGCATCTGTGAGTTAAGCTGGAGTGGAGAGGGTGACAAGTCAAGGATCTTAATTTATTCTTCTCTGTTAACTTCACCCTGTGAGACCCAACAATAACAAAATGTTTAATGCAAAACCCGCACAGTTTGATTTTGATCCCAAACTTCACACGGAGCAAATCTCATGAATAATTTTACTAAAGTCAACAGCTCGTTCAGCATCGATTCAAATGTTCCCACCAACTGTATCTGACTAGTATAAAGGTTTTCTGAGCTTTATATAAATTACTTTCAAGCTTTTTAAATACCAGCATAGGAAAGGCAGATAAATCGTTAATACACATTGTTGATTTTTTATGGCAGCATTCACCTTCCTTGGTTGCATACCTCACTGGACCATGGATTCTGCCCAGGCAGTCCAGTACAGGTCTCTGCTGATATTGCAAACATCACAGTTGTCCCATCTAGAAACTTTTATTCAGTACATTATTTTTAAGTATGACAGATTAAATAGGAAAAGAAAAAAAAAAAAAAAAAGCAGGAACATTGAAGTGCTCATGTGATGCAAGGCACAGCACCAGATTTCCATGGAGCAGTTCTATGTTTTCATGGTAAACAACTTTTGAGACTCAGCAAACATTGTCTTGGGTTGCCTCAGGGAGTCAACTCATCTGCACTTGCTCTGACAATGTCAGATGATTGTTCAGGCTTTTAAACATCACATGAATGAGCGTCAGAGCTGCCTGAAGGCTCTCAAGCAGTGTGGGCCAAACTCAATGTTGTCACCTTGAAGATGAGCGGTTAAAACATTGCTTTGCTTCCTGTTAAGGAAAGGGGATAAGAAGAAAGAAGTAGTAGAGCTGGAATGGAAAGTCAGAGGGAAATTGATGTGGGAGAGGAGGACAGGCACAGGAAAGCCTAAAAATTGTGGTCTGTTACTGCTGCTTCATCTTCCCTCGTGTCCTAGCAGAAACCTTCCTTCCTTTTTCACTGATCATCCATTCCCCTGCTGGAGGCAGGGTTATAGCCTTTTTTCCTCTGCTTTTGCCTTCTCTTTCGCCGAACTGCCTCATACCTTCCTGTCTCTGGATTTTCTGTGACAGCATTCACCTTCCCTGGTTGCACACCTCGCAGGGCCACAGATTCTGCCCAGGAAGTACAGCACAGGTAAAGCTGTTATAGCAAATGGCATAATTATTTCATTTAAAAACCTTATTTCAGTAAATGATTTATAAATATGGCAGATTAGACAGGAAAGACAAGTGGTTTGCTTTGAATACACCTGGGTCTAGTTGTGATGAATGTTGAGGTATAACACACTTATTAGCAATAAATGCACAGCTCTTCTCATCCCATACCAGAATTTTACCCACAGTTCTGTCAGTGCCTCCCTGGATAAATCACAGCTATTACTTTCTAAAGAAAACGTCTCTATCCTAGCTTTAGGGAATTTATGATGACAAAGACTTTTTACCCAGATTTCAAACTTAGAATTGTTCTTCTATGTCCAGCCTAGTTTTTCTCCTAAGAGCTGGATTTGCCCTTAGATGTCTTTTATGACTCAGCACCCTGCCCTTGTAAGTCCCTGTCATCACTGGCATGGTAACAGAGACAGCATAGTAATGTGTCACACAGTTACATTATTAAGACTGAAGTGAACCCTGAAGCAGCTTTTGATCTTTAGGCCAGAGGCTAAACAAGTAGCATGACGAATTCACGAGTATCTGGGCAGTGCAGTGACTTTCAGACTTGATGGCAACCTGAGGTTGCAGAGTGAATAATTGATGAAAATCTCAAAAAGTGTGTGTGTGGGGAGAAGTGTGAAAGAGACCAGCTACAGGCACATATTTTAGACAGGAATAATGCCATCTGTTAACAACAGTTCACATGAGAGCACTATGGTAGTTCATATATCTGATTCTCCACAGAGGTGTAATGGTGGAAGTCAGGGGTAGCACTAGGGAGGTCAAAATTGCTGAGAGCTCAGATTCAGGCTGAGGCTGTGCCTTTCCTGCATGAAAGTAGAAAGGATCATATGTGGCTGCTGAATCACTGACTCATTTGGGTACCATCAAATGCTTGTAATTAATTCAACATGCCTAGTGCCTGGAATAGTGGTGTAGGCGTTCAGACAACATGTTCCTCTGAAAAAATATACAGTGAGACAGAGCCTTCCACAGCTCTACTTACTATAGCTTATACTTATTACATTATGGACCTGCAAGAAATTGGGGTCATTGGGAGTACTGTAGATCCAAAGGGGTACTTGAATATGTGTAAGCAGACACCTAGAAAATATCTGAGGGCTTGAGCTTGACACCAGTCCAAGGTCAGGCTTCTTCTGTGTCTGACTGTGGCTGTGTAAAATGGCAGTGGAGAAATATGGGACAGTGAGGACAGTCCAGCCAGACCTTGTAGGAGCATATGCACCACAAGACTTTAAATTTTGTCTCAAAGCTAGTCCTAAATCCAGGTAGAGCATCCAAGACAAAAATATGACTCAGAACAACCTGTTTACAGGCTCTACAGAAGCACCCTCTGCACTTCCTTGGGAGCAGAGCAGACCTGATCATGTCTGGGTGCCACCTGCAAGGAGACACACTCCCACTGCTGCTTGCTCAGGAAAGCTTATGGTTCATTTACAATCACTGTCTCATTCTCAGTGAATGTCTCTGTGCTGAAGCATGTTAGCACATACAAAAAACACTAAAACTGTGGACTACTGACCCATATCTGCATAAAGCCTTAAATTAATCTTCCTTTCCTGCTCTCTTCCATCCACAGTGATGACTGAAAATAAGAGAGAACAGCGATTAGATTATTTTACTAATCTTTATCCTATTTATTAAATCATGACATTTCATCCCCCGTTGAATTGCATAACTATACTATTGAGAAGTGTAATATGATCCATTTTTATTTAAAAATGCTGAATAAAAGGCATGTTTATGACATATTTCAGAGGAAATTAGACAATGATATATTTTTGTGTGCAGAAATGAGACGTGTTTTTATCTTGCCATGCTTAATATTCATGTTAATTCACAATGTACTTTTTTACTGTTATCAGAGAAGCATATTCTTTCGGTGTAAATTTAATCTACTGCCTGCTAACTCAGGATTACATGAACATGGCTTTTGGCCCACTTCTCTTTGTATTCTCTTGCATGCTGCCATGCAGGGCAAGACAATAGAAGTATAAAGAACTTCCTGAATATTTTTCCTCTCACTTTTTTTAAACCCACAGAAAATTCTGGATTTATGTAGGCAAGGTTATTATTCCATTCTCTTCTATCAGAGGTGGATCTGAAGCTTTTTTTTACTCAAAGTACCTCCAGCTTGCTTTATACTTCATTTCATAATGTTTTATTATACTGGACTTTTAATCACTCAAAATCTAATAAGAAAGCCATTCCCATGTCTGAAATAGAGCATCCCTTCCCCCTTATCATATTAGGTATGTTCAAAATTATCCAAAGATCTTTGTAGCTCAGTTTAAAGGTTTGTATACATCTGTATATACATTTGTATACATCTAAATCACCAAACTCTCCCATCACATTTTTTTTTTAAAAAACCTGCAAATCCTGTGAGCTTTCTTTTAACGACCAACAGCTATTTCCACCAGGATTTTAGGAAACATTGTACATAAGAGGTCCAATATGTGCAAGATCAGTTGAAAAAGCAGGGTTATTTATTGTTAAATACCTGGCCTGGCAGTTGCCTACTGGATATGATTTCCTTCTTAAAAAAAGGGGGAAAAAAAAGAAAATTTAATCTATATAGTAGATGCTCAGCTATCTTCTACAGGAGCTGTATTAACCACCCTAGCCCCAGCTATCTCCTAGGTTCCTGCTGTGTATTTTCTCCCCTTGGATGAGGATTTCAGCAGGAACTCAGAAGATGAACGCTGCCTGAGCTCATGGACACTACACTTACAAAGTTAAAAACCTTGCCTAGTAGATGTGTCAGTTGTAATAAAAATAAAGAGAAGGTGACACAGTGAAATATACAGTGAAATATACAGTGAAATATGCATGTTACAGATTGGTGGACATGTGCTACTTTAGTATACTGATGACTTCTCAAAAGAATAACACAAAAAACGAGGGCTCTTTTTTTCCAGTTTTTGTATCTGTTAGTGCCTGTACATTAATCTAACTAAAGAATGGCAGATAAAAGTATCCTAATAGATGCCTATGGATGGTATGACAGAAATTTTATCTCCTGCTGAAGAAATTATTGAGTTCAATGATTAATTCTGCAATCCACCTGTGCTGCACATCAGTGATATGTGGAATTCAAGATTCCTCTCCAGACAGCAGCTCTTCTCTGGAGGTCACCACCACAATTCATAAGGAACAGAAGGTTTTCATATAGTGTCTCTCTAGTAGAACTTGTTTGGTGCAATTTTGGAACTACTGTGCTATAAAAACAAGGCTTGGACCGGGGTTATAATGGAAACTTGCCTACTGATTACCTCTCCTCAGTTTAAGCACTGAATAGCATAGTGGATCTTACTTTTAACAGTTGAATAAAGTATCCATTTTCACACTGGGACAACAAGTAGGAACAAATGAAAACTACTTGAATTTTCCAGTGCTAACTCAGCAGGTCTGTGTTTAAACCCAGAGATATGCACTGACTTGTTCAGTAAGCCAACACTTTAACTGCATTAACTCTCAAGAGTCAGAAACAGCTACCTAGTGTACCAATTACCCAAAGTCCAAATGAACAGAATAACACTATATTTTAGCCTACCTATGTATTTTGAAAAAGAAAATAGCATGGAATATGGACATTCCAGAGTCCATATGAGTTACAGCAAAGTCAGGATGAAATACGATTTCTTTGCTCAGATAGAACCAAACATTTGGAAATCCAAAGGGAAGATGCAGTGCTCTAAGAGGTAGAGTCACAGCAAAGTCCTTAAGACTCTTTCTTAGGCCTTTCCCATTATCCAAGTGGCAAGCAACAGATGTTTTGTTGATGGTAAGATTCTTGCCTTTCATTCTAACAATTTCTTTATGACAAATCATTGTCACCCGAGACTTGCAGAATTGGATTCTGCACTACCAGTAAGCCTTGTTCCTATCATCATCCTTTCTCTCCAGCATTTATTTTGCAGTATTGCTCAGGTATGGAATGTCTCCAGTTAACGGGGGGAAAAAAAGGAAAAGCTATTCCTTTTTTTTTTTTTTTTTAGGTCATTGACTTTTTGTAGTGGGGAAATTCGCTATCGTATGACTTTGCCAGTAAGTCAGGCCAAATGATTTTGTAAAGCCAAATGCTTGGAAACATGGTCAGCTGATTAAGGCATTGGGCTGTGACTCAGAGGATCTGGATTCAGTTCCTGGCACTTACTGCATCACCTTGGGCAAATCACTTTACCGCTTTTATCCTTGCAATTCCAAATGTTAAAGAATCTTGGCAACATTCCTTCTGTCCTTTCCCTCCCCACACCACGAACCACCAGTGCATCCTACTAGCTGTACACAGCTAAGAGAATGGGATTTGTGCTCAGCACAAAACTCTCCATTGTTAGCTGAAATGAAATGAAATAAATATACATGTATATAAGAAATTGTTTTGCTAACTTAAATGCACTCTGTTTTACCCCTATAAATAAATAAATAAATAAATTGTGACATAAAACCCAAAGTTGTTCTTTTGAAAACCAGTTATGTGCCCTGCCTAATTTCCATCGATGCCTCTCTGGCAGTGAGAGCAAGAAGTGTATTGTTAGCAGTGGCAGTAACAGAGCTGCTATAGCTGCTTTTGCTGATAAATATTACTGCTGCCAAGGCAGCACCTTCAGTGCCAACCTTCAGGGGGGTGCCATGCAAACATCCGTCGAGTGTGGCTTCCCTGCTTGAAGGGTGCTCTGTTTTGGACTGGGCTCCAGCGCAGCAACATTTCCTTGTGGAGGCTGTGCATGCCTCAATAGCCATTTCTGGATGTGATCCTTTCCAAGATGTCAGCAGAGGAAAGCAAAGGAATCACTTTTCAACCTCTGATCTCCCAAGTATTCTTAATGGGCGTGCATCCAGACATTTTCATTAATGTAAGTAGCAGCTAACTAAACTGGCTAATAAGTAGTCTCTGTTTTTCACTCATTTTCAGTCAACATAACTAATCAACATGCCAGAGAATGCAAAATACTGTACAAGCCCTTGAGAGGAGAAGCATTTTTAATCATCATGATTGTTCATCTGTTGATAAAAAAAGTGTCTTAAAATTAATAAAATTATAGCTTGTGACGGTGAATCTTTAATAGCTTATGGAAAGCACATTCAACACAGAGTGGAAATGGGCATTGTGGAATATGCTCTGAATCACAAAAGTACTGATATGAAAATTCACTGAGCTCAAGGCACAGTTAAATATCTAATGCAATTAGAAAGGAGATATAATCAGGAGTCAAAAATCAAACTCAGTTGAAAATATACATGAGTAGGTGACAGTAATAAAGATGAATAACACAGTTAATAATTCTTGGCATCTGTATCTTTTTGAGTTTATCAAGCACTTTATAAATCTGAATGAATAAAAACAATCCAGGTCATAGTAAGATTGATATTATAATTCACATTTTACGTATGTAACAGGTGACATAAAGAGAAATTAAAACTAATTTTACCAAAACATACCTGCTTTCATTCTGATGCTCAAAAACCTGTCTATCCTTCATTGAGAAGTCAAGGTTCTCAGACTTGGGAAAGATAATTAGTTTTAGAGGTCATAATTCTCAAAAAATACATTTGCCCATATGTATACAGCAAGCCTTTGCAAAATTACTACTGGAAACCATAATGATTACACCATATTAGGCTTCTCGGGTTCAATTTGTCTAAGTCAGTCAGCATGGACATCCTTTAGAACTAAGGAATTTTCATTAGTACTGCCAGTGGAGTCTAAGGTGTGATTCATCACATCTTAAAGTGACTGCTTTAAACAAGTCAGATGAATTACACCTTAAAAATGCATGTTTCTCTGCATTAATCATAAAAAGAACCTGCCTTGAGTAGAGCATCTGTAGACGCTGTAATCTCTGTTCTGGAGCTCTGAAAAGGCTCAGTGTTAAAGGGGTGCTTTTATGACGTTCTGCCCTGAATACAAAGCCAGTGGCAGGTAAACTCTACGCACAGAGAAATATTTCTGTTCTCTAAAATTTATTCCGATAATAGATTCCTTGTACCTGTTGGCCAGTTTCACAAGCATTTGATAAAAGTTCTAGAAAAAAATACACGTTTCCACGAAGTATGCATATTTATGTAACTGTTCATGACAGTCAATTACTGCTGGCATTCTCAAAATTATACAACTGAGAATCTGATTTGTAGTTTATTTGGTCAAATTTCTTTTTTAGCCAGAGAAAAGATGAGCATGTCATTATCAATGTTTGTGTTCAGTGGAAGTATTTTCTCTCACAAGTGTTGAAAGCCCTGCTGTAATACACAAAGGCCATCTAGAAATTAATTTCACAACTCTATTGCAGAGCAAGCCTCACTAACCCAGGTTATCTTTTTAATTATGATTAATTATCCTGTCAGCTGAGATGAAAGACACTAATAAAAACACAATTTTGGAAGCACTCATCTGTTGTTCCAAACCTTTTTCTGCTGGAAGTATATGCTCCTGGTACGGGGATGAACTCCTGCTTTTGGTCTATGTTACTTAGTGTGTACTGAGGACTCTTTGAAAGACTTCAGTCTCTAAATACAGGTAAAAAAGTTCCTGTAGAGTAAGTAAGTGGTTGAGAAATGTTTTTGAGGACCCAAACCTACACGTCTCTAATTGTGATGCTTCCAGAAAATCACATTTTCTAGTTTGAGGTATATCTAAAAAGAAGATCATGTACTGCAAGAGAACAAACATAATATTTTATCACCTGGAAGGTCAATAGCTTTGATAAGCAGTAAAGCAGTGAAGTGGCCAAGCCCAGGCTGGGGTATGTGTATGCATATGCATGTGTGTGTGTTTATACCACACAGTGTTCTTTGTGTGTTGACATATACACTGTGGCCAAGCAGCAGAGCAGGCTGGCAGAATCCAAAGCTGTTCCTTGTCCTCAGTGCTGGAACTGTTTGAGTATGTTTGGTAGCCTGAAACTGAGAGGATGACCTTGTCATGGTTATGCTGTTAACCCTTTGCTTTTCCCAGCAATTTGGTGTATTAGCTATTGATTTTTGTAATGCTGATTCTGGAAGTAGAGCAAAGGTGGTAGAGGATAAGAGAACAGGAAGGTATTATTTGTTCATGGCAAGTCTGAAAGGAAGTTTAAAGAAGAAATTAAAACCTTATGAATGTGAGTTTAATATGAATAGAGAGGAGGCAGATCAAGAGATTTGCAGTACTTAGATGAGTGGGTATGGATGTGACATATTATTTGCAGAGTGATCCTGAAAAATTTTATCCTTTCTTATCTCTCAAGAAAGGAAAACAGCTAAAGTAGCCATGAGTTGGTAAATAGTAAAAAATATTCCTCCTTGAAAACTGATATTATAATTTGTGACTTCTTCGATACTTCAAAACCAGAGAGGTGAAAATAAAGTAAAATAAAGTGACAAAAAAAGTTTCTGTACTAACACCTTGTGTAAGTCTGTCTTCATTCATTAACTTAGATTTTATACTAGTTTCTCCACTGAATTCAGAAGAATGAGTTCCTGTTTGAGATCGCAGTATATAGCTTTAGAAACCCTTAGGATTTTATCTGTTTGATCACAGATTAATTCTCCCCTCAAGCTACTCCAAGGAGGTGGTCAAAAGGTCATCAAAATCAATGGAAGAGTATGACTGCATTTCAAAAAGCTTTGCATGTCTAAAAGGGAGAAGGGTTTAAAGTATTTGTAAACAACATTTCAGTCAATAAAATATGTTCATATAGTTTCTGTGAAGCAGTTGAGGAATTTTTCGCACTCAAATAAAAGGTGCATTGGAGAAAAATCCATAGCCTTATGAGTAGCATGTTCCCTTGGAAATAAATGATCCTGAATTCCCTAGACTAGAGGAAGTGTCTAATAAATAAACGACTATATGAAAAGAAAAAGAAAGTTCCTTCTCTTGTTTGCTCTTGAAACATGAGAGTCATGTTATAAAGTCATCTGCTGGACCCTTCCAGTGGTGAGCTTCTCAGATGAAGACTTTTAACATGAATGACAGTAGGATTTAGACGCAGAGTTGTTAGGTGTTTTGAGAAGACTACTTACATAAGTATTGATGCATTTTAAATTCTGAAATTAATTTATAAATATTTTATGGTTTTCCTGTATGTTTCTTTTCTTTTTCCCCCTCTTGTTATTATATAAAAAATGAACAAAAATTAAACAAAAAATAGTAGTAATAATAGAAATTATGATAGTTTCAGATTAGGTATAACAGCAGAAATTTCCTATTATTCCAACTTGCGTTTTTTTTTTATTTTGGGAGAAATACATGCAAACAGCAGATGAATCATTTTAGCATAACCCTTCAAGTCCTTCCTTTGGTCTTCGCTGAACTCTGTTACAGCAATATCCCTACACAAAGGAAAACATGGGTTTATTCTACCAAACTTTATACATTCAACTGCAGTGATTAAATTAGGACCTTGTATACCATAAGTAGATGAAAACAGACAAGCATCAACAGAGGGCTATTTAACTTCTCTCATACCTCAATTGCATTTCTCTCTTGGTCTAGGACAGTGATAAAGACTAATTGGTACCCATGTTGAGTTGGATTTCTATCAAGAACTTGTCTTGCACCAACAATAATTAGCTATAATGCTTCAGAAATTGCCACCCAACTCCAAAACCTGCATCAATGTTTCTATAGAGAGAACACTAAAGATCTTGACGGCAAGCCTGATTAAAGGTATCAGAATCTCAATTTTGGTTCATATTGAGGATTTAAAGGATGGGTTATGTCTAGAACTGAGATGCCATTTTTCAAAAAGTGTGCATAAAACCGGAATTGTGCATTCTTTGGTACACATGGTCGCCAATGAGAGAGAGAAACAAAGCCCTTGTTAAAGAGCAAATGGGTGAACCAAACAATTAAAATCTTTTCAAAGACTTTAATGTTGTTTCAGGTTTTTTTACAGTAGTAAATAAGAGATTTTATACTAAAATTAGAAGAAATATTTAAACTATACTTCTAAGTTTGATACAAAAATTAAATGTAAGCATTTGAAAATCCTGGGATGGCCAATGAAAATATTTGCATGTGCAGCAGTGGTCAAAAATTAATTCTTGTGTAATGTAGCATGAGAGAAACAAATATAAAAGCATTAAAAAGACACTAAATAAAATAATTGTAGATTTCCAGCTTGGACATGGCTCTCGAAACCTGACCTTAAAATATGTAGCAGAAACCAAACTGAATCAAAGACAAGAAACAAATGAAAACTAAAGAGAAAAATTAACATTAAAAGAAATTGAAAATTTGGGGATTGTTTGAAATTAGTAAGGGTAGGTAATGGATTAAAAACTTACAGGAAATAATGAAAGAACTATAAACAGTGAAGCAGATGTTCCACTGCAATTGTCCTATAATACAAGAAGGGGGAATAATCAATACAAATTTGAAGTAGCATACTGTGCACTGCTCAGCAGAAGCAATTCTGAATAACATCCAATTAACTTGTAAATATAATAATTTCAAGATGTCCTTGCAATCCAAAAATTTGAAGAGATAAACAGAACTCTCACTTCCGGCATAGATATATGTAAAAATGAAATAAATCTACACAAGATAATATAGATCACTATATTTTAGGATATAAATGTCTATGGATAGATCAGTTGTTACTCTTGTGGGGTTTATTATACCTTATTCTAAGTAACCTGATGCTGTAGATCTTCTAAAGAAGAATACAAAATGAGATGGGCTGCTGACTGGATAGATATTGAAAATCTTTGTATCCTTTTTATATTGCACTTTGTAATTCTGACCTCTTAAACAGAGACCCCCATCGGTCTGATGTTCAGTGAAATGATAGCTGGTATAGTAAGTCTTCCAGTCTGTGGGACAGATATATTTCAGTAGCATATGCTACTAGAGACAGAGCCAGAAGTGACATCTAATCACTGTGAGAAAGCTCATTCTGACTTTGCTGCCAACAGTTTAGGTTAGATAACAGACATGCATTGACTTGATAGCAGGTGGATAAAAGGGTATAAACTGTGTTTTGTGCCTTCTGTCTGTATTACTTATAGATTAGCTGATTTCAGGAATTCAAGAGAGATTGTGTCATATGAATTTAGTTTCTGTGAGGGTTGAATACTTCTGAAAGACGGCAGATTGGTAGCTTTCAGTTTGAAATTCCTCAGCTAACTGTAAGACTGATGGATATGTGGAGATGGTCACATCTTTGTCAAAGACTTAAAACGTGTAGGGTGAAGGAGAAACCAAATAGCACAGAAGATTTTCTCAAAAATTACTAGTGTCTGGTTTCTTATTTTTTGATTCTCAAACAGTGCTGCGCTTGAGACAAACCCAGAAGATCTATATGTGGGATTTTTTTTCCATTTACTAGTTGGGGAGCTCCTGAACCAGCAATTGCTCAAAAAAAGGATGAGAGCAATTGCAGTGAGGAGGGAAAAAAATGAATATATACTCTTTCTGACAGGTTCTTGCTGTTCACAGTTGTGTCTCTGTTTTGAGATGAGCTTTGTAATAAAACTTATTGTCACACCTCTGGAAAGTACTGTGATTTATACACCAAAATGGCCATTTGAGTTATTCCTGTATAATACAGACAATAGCAAAGGAAACTTCACAGACTAGCATTATCAAAATGTTCCAACCTTAATTTAGAAGGAAGATCTAAGATGAAAATATAGTTCATTTCAGTAACTCTCTGGCCTCCTTGTTGACAAGTGCAGAGAACCTAACAGCATTACTGTTGGTTCATGCCCTTGTTTGACCCCTTAGAAGTGGATTGAGTCCAATAAATCCACCAGAAGAATGGTTATCACATGAAAAAATCTTTCATCACTGTACAATCCAGAACAAACTTGACAGCAGCAACTTAATTAAAGTATTCTTAGTGTGTTTGCAATTTGTTACTGAATTTAAAAAGGGTAAGATTCAGATGGTTTACAGAAAGGTTCTTAAGAAGGCAAGGTCAAATAATTCTGAAAATAATATGAAGTCTTTCACAGAACCTCTGGGATGCAGATTTTTTTCTGAGTGAAGAGTTGTTCAGAAATGCCAGACAAAGAAATCAAGTATAGGAATTAGGGAAGTCAGTCCAGAAGGTCCAAAGCTCCCAGCTTCAGCTATGTCACATTTACAGAATGCCTCACTGCTTGGGGTGAACAGAAACAAAAGAGGCTCTTTAATAACCCTCAGCCAGGCCATAGCTCTGACTGTGTCTGGTATCCACCTGACAGTCAGGTGCCTGAAATTACTTTGTTCTTGTTTCTCTTGCCATTTAGCGTTCACTCTGCCATATATTTATTTGTTCTTTCCTCACTATTGAGAAGCCAGTACGTACTCAAACAATGTGGAAAGTGAAGCAACATGTTATGGCAACAAATGTATTATGGTACTAATGTTTTTTAATATAAAAGGCCAAAGAATTAGAAGACATTCACCTCTTTTAGGACTTCACACAATTCCTATTGTAACCAGAGAACAACTTCCACTTCACTTCCTTCATAGACTGGAGTGAACAATGTGCTTAATCTGGCAGAACTTCACAAAAACAAGATAAGCCTTCATCATGCAGTTTCTCAGCTGAAAGGATAACATGCAGATGACGACAATGAACCAGAATTTAGCACTCCCTGGGGCAACCAAAGAATAAATTCCAAGTATTTTTTCCTGTGTATGTTTTATGAATACCAAGTTTAAAATGACAGCTGTAAAAGAAGAAATATTCTTTTGCTACAAGCCATAGAGGAGACAACTTTCATTAGATCACAACTTTATATTGTCATTTATTTCATTGTTAACTTACATTCCTAAGGAATTACCTTTATGTAATAAGCTGTATGAAGACACCACTCTTGCTTTATGTCTGGACCATTTCCATCTAGTCAGGTGAAACTACTCCCATTTCTGTTATTGCTATCCAAACTCATACACTGAAGGATTTCTAGAATGTAACACTTCGAAAGAAATGAGATAATAGGGGGTTTTTTTGACCGATATTTAAGTCATAAGTGAAAGTCTATATTCTGAATGATAAGCAGTGACAATAATTAGAGGCAAAGTAACTGGTGAAAAACAAATATCAGTTTAGCATCATCAAAAAAGATATCTAAAAATATAATGCTTGAGAAAAGAAAGAGCTTAGGAAAGATCAAAAGTTTTACATTCTACCTTTACATTTTTACTAGTAAGTAATGAGGTGTTTAAATGCTACAATAGTATTTTTGGCAGGTTCTAACACATTCTTGTGGAACCAGATCCAGATCAGTGTAACTGGACTGGGTTCACTAGCATTGCACAGAGGATGGATTGCCCGGTGCATTTTGGAATGGATACAGGTTTCTCAGCTTTAAAATATTACTGTTACTAATAAATAGGGGATTACTTGCTCTAGTTATTAAACTTTCTAAAACCCTAACAGTAGTTGTAGAAAAAGAAAGATTTATCTACCAATAAAAAACTAAAGATTACATTTACCAAATCCCCATTCTTTATTGTAATGAAATTTGTCTTTCAGCTTTTAAAATGCATTTATAGAGCCAGAAATGTATTCTGGTCCACTGTCTTTGAGATGAATAACCACATTATTACTTGCCTGTCAAATCTAAGTAGGGTTGTTAATAACACACAGACAGCTACTAAAAATTCAAAACATGGGATGTTTCCTTTGGAGAAAATTGCTGTTTTAACCTCTGATTTCCCTTCTGAATCAATTACTTACTTTCATATACACCTTGCAATACCTGATCTCCAATCAGAAGTGAAAATGGTACAAAGAATTCAGATTTTTTTAAATACACCTATGGAAATACACTGCCAGAATTTTAAAATAGTACAGTCTTTACTCTACAGAATATCTGTCCTCTGCACATTAATCTGTAACCATGGTAGAAGACTAACTTGATGGAAAGTATTCAAAGGTAATTTTTAATCCTTTACTTCAAACTTTGTTTTGTCCTTAGACTATATTTGCAGTCAGAAAACTGAACGTATAAACCAGAATTCTTTTCTGATATGATATTTTAACAGTTTTACTTCATTACTTTTAATCAAATGAACAAAAAGAACTTACGATAGGTACAAGGGAGAGTCATCTAAACATAATACAGCATTCTTTCCCTAGTGTGAACTATCTGCTGATACATTCAACATATCCTACTGAAAATTCTGACAGTTCAAAATTTCTCTACAGTTATAAGAATACTTTTCTACTATTTTTATTCCTAAACAATGTAAAAAACCAACTTATTTGGGACTTTATTTTCAGCTCAGTGTGACTATTTCACTTACCTCTGGAATCTCTTTGTGAGTGTTGGATAGGGTGCCCTTTACCTCTGCCCTATTTTCTGGAGCCTCCCAACTGCTTGATTTTATTTTTTTATTTGTATAGACTTGCAATTCCCAGAATGTACTTTGGAACTTTTATAAGATGTGTAAATGCAAGTGAGCAGCCCAAGCCATCAAAAAGAGATAACAAATACTGTCCTTCATATGCTATCCATGTAACACAAACCTTTTCTTCCTGCAGACCATCCTCATCAAACTCGACTGATTATCAACCAAGAAAGAACTGAAAAAAGGATTCCGCTGACCAGATGTCTCCACTTTTTAGATTTTGGAAAATCAGTTGGGGAAGATTTTGGCGAAGAATATCAAAATCGAGCTGTATAATTCAGCTAATTCACTTATCATTTCCATCAATGTTCACTATTTCACCTTAGAGCAGTAGAAAATTACTGTTATGATCTGCTCCAAGGGTATTGCAATTACAGACTAAAGCTAAATCTCAGTCTGAATTTTGATGTGGAGAATCCAGAGAACTGTGCATGGAAAAATCTTTAGGAATCTCTTCAAAGAAGAAATGAGATGTGAATTCATAACTGAGATGCTGCAAATACCACTCTGTGGAGTAGGTAAAGATTACACAAACATGTACAAAGGGTTTCAGGGTTTGATGAAGGGACTAAAAAGAGTTTACTTAAATAATAAGATTACTTCTTTTTTTCCCTATTTATTAAGACTGAGTTAAAAATATTTCAATTACATTTTTTCTGTTAGGAAAACTAAACGATTTGTATAAAATTTTCCAGTGAGACAACAAGAACATTGCTAGGGGGTTACCTTTTCATCCTTATTCAGCACCATGGTAGTCTTAGCCCACACTCACATTCATTCAACTTAACATCACGTGTCAAGTCAACCAAACATATATCTCACATTTGAGGTGTTTCATCACTATGTTTAAAAAAAGTCCCAAGAGGTTGTGCTCGTTATTAAAAATCGCACTGATATGGTCCTCATGTGCCTGTCTCCTCATTTGCCAACTCTGGAAAACCTAATCACACTGCACTGCCAAATCTCCTTTCAAGAAAGTCAACAGATAATTATGCAATCTGTTCATGCAGTGCAAATAACTTGGCATTCTGGGAGCCTACCACTGCGACGGGAAATAATCCTACTTTGTGGGGATGGGAACACCTCAAGTGAATTCAAATTCTGTGCCCTTCTAATGCCACCATATGAGGTAGCAGTGGCAACATGCAAATACTTTTAAAATTACAGGGCTGGCTTGGAGGTTGGATTATTATTTCTGACAGCTCTTTCCTTTCAGATATTACAATTGGTAAAGCCCAGTGTACATCTGCATGGCATGCTGCTTTTCAAACAAAAGCATCTGCCTTCTGTGGTATCTTACGTTTCCAAGAAAACTGCTGCGTGCAAAGTCTACAGCTCTCCCCCGTCACCACATCAGCTTGCCTCATTACAGTCAAATTATCTTAATGTATATAATGCTATTTATTTTTCCTCTAAAGCTGTTGTGCAGTACCTTTTAAAAGAAAAATTGGAAAGAAATAGTTACTCTTGTGATATAATATACAAGTTCTCTGTCGACTAGCTTTATTTTCAATTATTTCATTATTTCTAATAAGCAGACATCTAAAAGACCTGCTACATTCTACAAATTCCAGGGTAACACAGGGGCAATGTGTCTGGTTGATCAAAGATGCTTTATGAAAAGTCTCAGAGCCTGATTGATAATTACAAGTGGACAGACAGTTACAAATACAGTAAAACAGAGTGCTGTTGCTTTGACCATTGTCCCTAAAGAAATAAAATAAAAAAAACACCACAGATATTCAACTGTTGGAGTATCATTTCAACTAATCATATAAAAAAAGAATTTATTGTGCTTGTATGCTTGACAATCTATGCTTGGATACATAGGATTTATATTTCATGTGTGCACACAGTTCTTCTTAAAGCGTGACAGGAATGAGTACATTTTAACCTGCAGGTAAGAAAGTGGGAAAAAGTATTAAAACATCAAGGGACATAGAAAAATTGTGGTGTAAGAGAATCTTAACTTCATGTAAGATTAATTTGAATAAATGTAATTTTCTATAGCCAGGATGTCATGATGACTCATCATTCTCCCATAATTAATTTACAGTAATAAAATCAAGATAAGACTAGGTTATGAGGAACGGAAGTGTATTTCCTTTTTAGAAGAACAGCAGTTATAGAGAATCTTACGAACACAAGCAAGATGCATCATGCCCTCTGAAAAAAAAAATTACTTGAAAGTATAAAATGGGGGAAAAAGCAGGAGAGGATTAGGCATTTTGCTTTCGAGTATAAAAAGATTTTACGTAATTGTACAACCGCAAAAATATGGCACTACAAAATAACATGCTGTACATATGGTGGAAAAAAAAATGAGAATAACCTTGAGTCAGCCTTGCATAACACTGCCAAAGGTCTATCAACACCTTCTTATTAGGGCTGTAGCAATAGCTCTCGAGAGATTTAAGCCCCTCTAAATTTGTTAGCTCACTGAAATCACCAATAAGGTTCCCACTGATGAGGGAACGTGAAACTGTACCACTGGGCAGCTCATTCATCAGACACTTTCAAAGTGCTCAAGGCAGAAAAGCTAAATGAGCTGATGAAAACAGATGCTATACAAAAGATTGCTGTATTAAAGCATCCTAAAATCAAAATGTGATTCCTTTTGGCAGGAGACCACAGAGAAGTACAGAAAATAACAGATGAGAACCAGGGGTAAGGAGGTGAATAGATGATTTAGCTAAGCCCAGGTAAAGCTTAAGTTTGCTTTCTTTTGTTCTTGATGTAAATATACTGTCTAGGAAGCATACTAGAAAAAACACCAAAAACTAAATTCCTCCTTACCGCTTAGGAAGAGTGAAGTTCTAGCAAATGTTGATTATGCCCATAAGAATCAGATTGTGTGTAAAAAAAATCATTGAAATAGCCAGAAAAAACAACTGATGAAAAATGCTTTTAAATTTCATTATAACTTGGATAATATTACTTTATTAAAACATCAATTTTTGGGAAAAAATTATATCTAGAGAAAAATTATTTATAGCTGAATTTTTTTTCTTTTTTTGTGACTTCTCTAATCAGTGGAGATAAATACACAGTTCTAGGGCTCAGATCATACCACTTTAAAAGAAGAAAATAAAACAGCTCAGCCAAACCCTATACATGTTTGCTTCTTCCTATTAGCTGTAAAGATTTTGACAACAACCAACTTAGATGTTAATGCCTACATGATGGATGTCTAAAGATAGGCAAAGGATCATCTATCTGTCAGGACAGGGCATAAAAATTACCTTTCCTCTTTATCAGAACAAACACTGCATAGTCAGAATTTACTTCTGCTCTTGCAAAAATGGTGCAGCAACCTATGAAAATCTTGCTCTCTGACTTTTGTTATATACATTCAGAGTAAAATAGTCGGGATTAATGCTCTCAATCAATTGGCATTTTAAACAGAACATCTTTATGCGCAGTACCACTGTTACTAATGCTTCTTAAATCTTCCACTGTCGCTGTGTTTAAGCCCACCAAGCTCAACATGGTCTAAATTAGAGGAATAGCTTTAATCCTCTGCTGTGAATTGATCAGCAGGGAAGCTATCTTCTCTCTGGTCTCTCTGGGCAAAATTTTCCTTCAGAATTTGTCTTTTGTATGATGAATGCTCTTAAAGGAAGTGCTGTCAAAACACTACACAACTGTATAGAAAAATCCTCAGTCTATTTCAGACCAGGTATACTTCTGAATATTTCTCCACCTAGCTACCCTCCCCATGGTCCAATGAGAAATCTGGGCATATCTTTCACGAAGAAGATTGAAATAAAGACTGTCCATCTGTCAGTGTTTTTGCCATTCCTGGAGTTTGTTGTCCATTCATAACCAAGTCTGACAAACTTATGAGTCTCAAATGTTAGAAATTAACACTCATTTTATATGGATGAGTTGGTGGTTATAGCACTGGTCTTAATTAGCATTTCCTTGAAGGAAGAGCCTTTGTAATCCAATATTTTGCTTGTTTCAGGAGGGAACAGCCAGCTGGCTGGTCAGCACACGTGTGTGTTTGGACAGTCAGCACATGTGCAGCTGTAAATCTGCCACAGCATATGCTGCCACTCACCAGCCAAATACATAGAAGATGCAGTAGGAGTGAAGTTAGTAAAGAGCATGTGGAAAAGTCCTGCAAGTACTGAGGAGAGGGTTAAGAAAAGGTGAAAACAAGTCTTCATGGTTCTTGTTGCTGATGCAACAGTCGTACATGTTTTCGTGTACATGTGTTTCCACACATACTCCTTTTCAGGAACGCCACAGGTCCTCCGTAGTGCTTATTTTTCACATCCTTTGCATTACTGCTCTTCTTAAGGAAACTATGCCTGCTAAAATTTGTGAGGGGGAATTTGGAAGCTTACTTGTGACAAAAAGGAGGAAGTATTTATTAGAATTATCATGAAAATGTTATAGAGAAGCATATGCAGAATCCAGCTGACACCACACTTCCTCATAGAGGGCAGTGCACTTGAATAGTTTAAGTGCTTAAAATGCATGAAGTGAATACATAAAATATTTGAAAACAGATTATATTTTATCGCCAGGCACATGGTGAAGGTTGCTTCAGAGAGTTGCTTAAAAAAGAATAGATTTGAAGACCAGTGTCTTTCATCTTCTTTAATAAGCTGTTTTAGACAAAACTGATATTCACAGGGTGAAAGGGAAGACTTTCTGAATTGCTAAGAAATGAGCCACAATCCTGGATATTCAGTAGGAAGGCAAGCTTGTCAGGCTGTCAAAGAAGCACCAGACTGTTCAGGCAGCCAGTTAGCCTTCATGTAAGCTGCTTAACTACCTTCTCTGCAGTGCTGTACATTTGAGATTAATGGTAGGCACAGGAAATTTAAAGGGAAGATTTACCAGTGAACTGAAATACTGAATGAAATATCCCATAAACAAAATTATATTCTCTAAAGCTTCAAATTCTTCGAAGGTCTATCATAATGCCAGGGGGAAAGAGAATCAAAATAAGCAGCCAAGAAAATAATTGCATTCTTTCATAAGCAATTTTTTAATCAACAGAACATTTAACTTTTTTATGTGTTAAGTTATAAATTAATACATTTTTTCCTTCAAAACAAACAGTGTAGAGATGTAAAAAAACACTTTCCTTGAAAAAAAGCAATCTTATTTTTTTGCAAGACCAAAAGTCTGGGCCTGAAAATTTCAATAACCTAGCTGAAATAATTCAAAGTTACATCATGATAAAAACTTAGCTTGGCTAACAACCTGTGTCCTTTTAGGTAGATTCCAAAATCTTAGTTCTTAAGCTTCTGCCTGCCTCTGCAATCACCTGAAAAGCCTGAAGGCTTGAAAATTAAGAAAATGGAAATGTTTAGGAAACTGGCTCCCACTTGCTTTGTGAAAGTCAGGTAAAAGAGTATCTTTCTTGGATCTGAACTAAACTTCCACAAAAGGAGTTACTGAGAGCTTGTTTGACTGTGTGTGGAATTACCCTCTTCTAGGCAAACTTCCCATTTAGGCTCCTTTCTTCTTTGTAAGCCCCGTTTCTTCACTGACCTTGCCTTTAAACCATCATCTTGTTGGTGTGCTTTCCTTACACCAAGAACTGCACATTAAAAGGAGAAGAAAACCTCATTTATTTCTTCATGCATTAGTATTTAGAATATTCATCTAGGAAAAGGGGAATGAAGTAATTCCTTTGAGCAGATCTTAACTGAAAAATCCCAATCTTTAGGTCACTCTGATATTTGGTTTTATCATTCCAGTGAACACCATTCCATTTTATATGATTATATATTTCAGAATTCCGTGAGGTATAATGTTTGGAGATCTCAGTGAAGAGGTGAGGTCATATTTTTCTAGTCAGTAGAAAGAATTGAATATGGTCTTCCTTAATCCTGGATGTTCCAAAGCTTGAGAGAATATAATGAAAACTGTTGGAGCAAAAAGGACAGACTAGGCCTGACAAAGTGACTCAGGAGATCGAAGAAAGCCCTGAGCTAGCACTGACACTATCTGCAACATCCACACAGCACACTGGATCATTATCTGGAGGAAGTAGGTGGAGATAACAAGCCTGAGGAGATCCTGCATACAGGAGCACTACAAAGTGCACTGTGATGTTACCTTACTGGTGATATATCAAATATGTTTTATTATTCCTTTCTGTCGTTACTCTAAAGAATGCCATAATCTATGTTAAGGGCTGACATTGTATTCTTTAGCCACTTGTGGCTCATACAAAATTACTTGTGATACAATATTTAGGGCAGTAATCAATGCAATTTAACTGAAGCTGATCAGTCAGTGTAGGGATTTGTGCTGATGCAGCTCTACCAGTTCTGGTTCCAGAGCATCCCTATCAGCAACAGAATGCCATTTCAGCCTTCAGCAGAGCAACACCTCAGGCTCTTGAACCTGGAGGAAATGTCATGTCAGGAGTACCTGCTTCTGGTTTTGTCCTCCAAAGCTTGTGCAGCTTCTTCCCCAATCAGAAGGCTAGTTGGACTTCTGCTGATCCTTCACATTAAGTGACATCTGTGAATATTTTTAACTTTTCTGTCTGGATATCAGTGTACAACCCAGTGCTTTGGATGAATTATCAGAAGTGAAGAGCAGAACAGACACTTCACAGGCATCAGTAGCCAATGCTGAAGGCATGTGCATGAGGAAACCCATCCTTTCCTGATGGCCATGTCAGGGCAAAGAGCTCAGGAGACAGTTCTGGCCTTAGATAGTCACTGCTCACAAGGCAGCTTTGTTCCTTTGCTCCTCTGTTTCATTTTGCTGATATTTATGAAATGACTGTTTTAAGAGACACAAATGTGTTCTCAGTTTCCACATTACTGCAAAGTCTTTATGGTTCATGCCATGAAGTAACTTTAATGGTGTATCAGTAGCAAGCTACTTATTTTATGGGGTTTGATCCTTTATCTAAATCCAATATCTATTTCTGAAGTCTTCTTCTGATCTGGCTTCTAAATATTTTATATTTTTAAGTTAAGTTAATTAAATCAACATTGCTGAAGTAATTTAGACAAAATTATTGTAAATTATTTTATTTATTTTCCCATAAAATCCATTTCTTTCTTCTGTTAAAAGACATATATATACCAAGAAAAAAGATAAATATTAAAATCAATGGTCTACGTAAAAAAGTCCTCTCAGGTTCCCTTAAATAAGTACTAAAGTAATAACAGTGCATATACAAATAAGAAACTGATAGTATACTAAGTCACAGTGGCTTAGACACTGAAAATAAGTCAGCATACTATTCTTAGAACTGGCTTGCAATGTATGTACACTAAGTAGACTTTCACTGTGAGTTTACAGCATCTAGTGCCTGTTTTTATCTTCGGTGTCTCCAAGGCATACAATAGCACAGCTGCAACATTCTCAGGTATGGGGGAACCCTCTGGCTGTATCTTCCAAGGTTCAAGTCAGTAAATATTTTAAATCAGCTATTATTAGTTTCTTAAATCTTGTTGGTCATGTGCTTCTTCACTCTGGGACCTCAGAATAAATGTCAGGAATAATTAGCCGACATTTGGCAAAAATCCCCAAAGAAAGAAAAGTTATTCTGTAAATCTCTCCACAGAAAATTTAGAAATATTTCATTGTATTGTCCTTTTATTGCACATAATTGAAACTGACACTATTCACCCTTGAACTGAGATCCTTGG
>NW_020955761.1:2976-129410 GCF_003031625.1 Empidonax traillii | reverse complement strand
TCCTCTCCTCTCCTCTCCTCTCCTCTCCTCTCCTCTTCTCTTTTTTTTTCTTCTTTCTTTTTTTTTCTTTTCTTCTTTCTTTTCTTTTCTTTTCTTTTCCTCCCCTCCCTTCCCCTCCCCTCTCTGCATCGAAGTTATATTTTATTTGTATTTTCATTTATTGTGTTCTGAAAATAGATCAGTCTCTCTTCCTATAAAATTCATTGGTAGATGAACATTGCTTTCAAAGAAAGACAGATTAAACTTATCAGTTGGTCAGTTTTTGTAGTTGGTTTTCATTTTGTGGGAAAAACAATCTTTTGCCTCTAACATGAGTGCACCTAACCAAAAATATCCTCTATGGTTATTTCTTTGATGGCTCAAAATGAGGAATGAAAAAAAGTAAAAAATTGTTAAAATTCTATCATGCAAAAGCTCATATACCATGCCTGTGTAGATTTCACCACAGTGATGATCGTGACACTAATCTAAATTCTTAACTAACAGGGAGTCAAAGGTCACAGAGCAGATGCAAGACCAAGGCTTAGATCTACCTGTAGGGAGCCAAACCTAAACCTCTCATGAGGCTGCCCAGGCAGAACTCAGCCACTGCAGGATGCTGTTCTGGAAAGAAGGTTTTTCATTTGTTTGGGTTTAATAGAAAGAACTAAACACAGCCTGGAGAATACTTTTTTGGAATTTAGCTCAAGAACCCTTTAAGTGCCAAAGCACTCTGCTTAATGCTGGGGGAGCCTAGGAATCCTGAGCTGTGGCAAAAATCAAGATATCTTAGAATGACTTTCCAGACTAGTATTTCAGCATGATTCTTAATAGTGAAAGCTGAGGTTTGTTTTGGTACAGAAGCAGGTAATGAACAAATATATAACTAAATAATAGAGAGACCTCTCAAAGGTTTATAAATGATATTTTGATGTCCTTAGTTTATTTAACAAGCAGTTGACATGAAAAATTTTATTCTGAAATTTACTTTGTATTTATTTGTCTGTTTCTTTGAAAAGGAAAAAAATGTTTAGATCATGTCACATTCATTTTAACATTTGATATTTGATATCAAATCAATTGATATTGATATTTGCTGTTGATCCACTCCGCAAATCCCCTTGTTATTTATGCAGTCCTACCTCATATTCTATGAACTTAAACATATGAGATTTAACATAAGTCTTGTGCTTATCAAGCCTTTGCATAGAAACAAATTTCAGTGGCAGTCAAAGTAAAAATGTAACTAAAGCAAATGTCTAGTCTTGGTCAGCACACAGAAATAAAAAAAAAAGAAAGGTATAAAATCCACTAAGAAATAATAATACTAACAATAACATTGAAAATCATCCTAGAAGGCAATAATCTGGTTCCAGAGGAAAAAGAAAATGTCTGCAACATTATGAGCTTTAAATAGCTCATTTTACTCAAATGTTAATGTTTTTCTTAAACATATGAAACTAGTTATTGTGAAGATACAGGTATAAACTAAATATATGAGTCTGTAGGCACTTTGGAGAGCTCAAAAATCTGGCTTGTTTTTGATATTCAAAACATGCCATCTTCACCTTTAAAATGCTAACATTCCTTGGAAATGTGTGATTCTGTAATGAGCTGCAAATGTTTGCTGTTGAGACATGAGTTATAAAATAACCATCATGAACAGGGCAGCCAATAAATACATTCCCAGATTTGTTTCAGGTATTAATGTTCAGTCAAAAGCAAACCCTTCAATACCTGGTTATGTACTCAAGTTAGAACTCTATGATTTATTTTTTTTCTGCCACGTATTCATTTATTCCTTCTTTCTGACATATTTCATACTGTCTCTATCTCTGACCACAGATATTCTCTGCTGGGTTATTACTCATTTGTTTATACCTCAGAAAATGACTATCCCAAAAAATCATTAACAGGTAGCTGACCTATTCAGTATCTGCAAGCACAGGTAAAACAGTACACTGTGGAACTGAGAAGGGAACTTACTATGGGCTAATGTTAAGAGTTGTGTTGGCTGAAAAGAGATGCAAGTTTTACCATTGCATTTATTTTAACCTTTCTCAGAAAGCTGCAGAGACCAACATTTACAACAACGGGGAAATATCTTCAGCAATTCTCTGCTAGCTTTATGATATACAGGTTTTGCCACTGGGATACAAAGGAAATACCACATTCAGGTTGCAATTTTTACGTTAAGCTCTTCCTCTCCTCCCATTCCTTTGGAGTCCTCTTCATTTGTCAGCAGTTTCAAGCTGAGGGTGGGTATCACAATTCAGAAATTCTCCAGGAAAATATAAAAAAAGAATGGAAGGGGGAGTCCAGATGACATGTTTTTCTTTTCTAGTCTCCAGTGAGTAGTGCAGAATGCAGGTCAGCTGTGAGAATATGAGGTTGGTAGAGCTCTCCCCGGGTCATCATGGTCAGACACGGGCAAAATGGGAACCACATCTAATGTTTAAATTTGGTGCGGATTATTGGCAAATCTACTGGTGTCAGTAGCACACTAAACAGGAACAATGGCTGCTTGTTTGAAAACCGTCACTACTCTCCACAGAGAGGTTCCTGCACCGCAGTCGCCCGTGGCTTCAGATTGGGTTATTTCTCACTTCTGCTGCACTCTGAGGTTTCCTAAACCACTCAGTGCTTTGAAGGACCAGAACCCAACTTCATCCCTTCCTCCAAACTTTATATTTAGTTTTTGAATTCCAAGCTGGTTTTGCACAGGTTAGGTGTGTTTTGAACTCAAACATCATTCTAAATTTGAGCATTCTCAAAGCCACCCTAGGGAAGAACTCAGGTCGTGGCAAAAATATGAACTCTACCATGAGGACCCAACTCATTTCTTGATTATCCCCCCCACCCCCCTCCCCACCGAGATGGGTGTTGTTAAAATATAACATTTGTTCCTCCCAGTTTTCATACCATGTATGTCAGCAGTGTGAGGATTATATATACACTGTTATGTGAACACCTTCCAATCTGCAAGATTCTTCCTTTGTCCAAAAAAAACAAAAAAAGGAAAAACCACTCCCACCATCCCTGTCACAGAGATGAATCAAATTATTACCAAAAATCACTGATACGATAATCTCATTCAAATTCTTTGTTTCGGTCCTTCTGGTGTGTGCGGCAATTTTCCTGCCAGATGATGAGGCAAGAGTCTTAACTTTCAATCTGTCCCAAGCACAAACACTCCTAAATTATTTGCCAGTACCTGTTCAAGCTTTATACATATTTGATACTATTTACTCATCAGTGATTGTGAGCATGGTTACTAGATAATATTATACTTCTGCCACACGAGGTATAGTACAATTATATTGCTTTTTCCTACCATACTTATTGACTTACTTTAAGAATTTGTAGAATTAACGGAGTGAGATACATTCTTTTTATTAACAGAACTCTAAAGACTTTCATTTTTGCAGGAAGAAAATGTAAATTATTGAAGAAAACAAACGAAACATTCTCAATATTGTGTATTTATATATATGAGAACAAATTGAGCAAACACCACGATTTCAAGTAAGAATTAAAAAAAAATCAACTCATTTCTAAACATTCTGATGAAGAAAGGAAAAAGAACCAAATACTGAAGTACATAGAAAATATAGGATGCCTGAATTTAAAGTATTTTTGGTCTGTTAATGGTAACCAAAGTTTTTTCCTGTGATATTTCAAATAATAAATATTATAAAGGGGGAAAAAAAGTGTATAAGGAGAACAGGCACAACCTGAAAGTAGTCTTGTTTTCCATGATACAATTAAAAAAATATTCAAATAACTACCCTGGCAAGAGCAGTTGTGTGTGATGCCAGCAATCATGCCAAGCAAGCAGAGCCATACTTTAAATCTTGTGAGAAATTTGGTCATGACAGGATCAGCATACCTTTCTTCTTGTAATTTGTCATGAGTAGTTCCAGGCTGCACTGGTATTTCTTGTAGAAAGCCATCTGACAGCTGTAGGTGTTATGTCTTGTGCCTATAAAACAGGAGACTATGGTGGAAAACTTAAAAAAGGACAGCAGAGAAATGAAGCAAATTGAAAGGCTCTAACTGGCTCATCCTCAATCAGACAGTGGAAAATTAGAAGGAAAGAAGTCCTACCAATTTAAAGATGCTATGAAGAGCTCCTAAAGAGGTTCTAAGTAAGGATTTTAACATCTGTAATGAAGGTGGACATTTATAAAATGCTTACGGGTATGTTAAAAAAGGATAAACTGAGCAATATGTCACAACCATTTTCTGGCATTTTGGATCCTGGAGTACCAGGATCCCATGAGTTACATTCTTCCCTTGATTCCTAGTTGCAGCTGTACTGTACATGTTTTAAAATACACGTCCACTTTTTGTATCAGGAAATTCTTGAGGCCTTTATCCATTTCCCTGCCTTTTGCAGATAGTTCTGAGTTCTGTAAGATCTGTATTTCCATTTGACCTGACAGAGAAATCCTGGCTTCTCTTCCCCACACATGTGCAGATTGTCTCCGCAGTAAACATGATGGTCACATATCCAACCTACCCACTACACCCTATGAATACACAGGAAACCTGATGATTTTTTGTATGTTAAGCTTACTTTTTCCTTCTGTGATTAATTATATAACAGATTGCTTTAGGTCCAGCATGTTCTTGATGCAGCTGACCTGCTGCAAATGTTTCACACAGAACAGTTTATGTGTGTGTGAAGTCCACAGACCCAGACTGCAGATCTGCTCGGTAGGGACATAGCACGTACAATATATCATCATGAATCTAAATCCATTCGAAACATCATTTAACTTTCTTTCATAAAGGCAGATCTTCTTCAGTGGCCCTATGGACTCCTTCTTTCACAGTATGCCTTGAGTTTTGTGTGAAGACACAATCAGCGTGAATTAGAGTCAATATCCTTCTGAGAGGTATTGCTGCTGTTTTTCTCTTCCCTCAGCACCCAGACACAATCTGGAGCAAAACTTAGTTTCCAATTAAGATCTGAAGAGTAAGAGTTGAAGGGGTGGGGGGAGGGGGGTGGGGGGGAGGATGGTGAGCTGGTGGGATGTGTGTGTGTGTGTGTGCATGTCCAGGCAATGGAGTGGTGGTGCAAAGGTTCCTGTAGAAAGCAGGGAATGGAGCCAGATCTCATCAGGCAGTTACAACTATAATTATATTTAAAATGGAATCTCATGGAGTGCTCCTGTTACTAAAGCTTCCTCTAGTGACTATCACTTCTTAGTTGAGTAACTGCAGTCAGCAGTGTCGAAATGTGGTGCTCAGACTGGGAATTTCAAAAAAGCCTAAAGGAATTAGAGGCCTTTGAACCAAGTTATCTCCCTTAGGCTCTACTGAAAACCTCAGGCTTAATCTTTTGTTTTGCCTCTTTCTTTAATCATGTCTATAATTTTTCCCCCTCACTTGCAGGCATCAAAGGGATTCCTTCCCCTAGTCCAGAAAATTGACCAAATTTAGTCCCTGGTAAAATAAAAATTTTCCTGAAATTCCTCACTTGGGAGCCCCTACTCATCCAGAACACCATATACACTTAAGTGACAGCTATCATCTATTCCTATTTGCATCAGGGAAATACTGACATTACAGCCAAACTTGGAATGTGAAAGCTTATCAGGTACTTAGCTTGGCATCCTTTTTTGTGCTTTGTCAGAACTGATGTGTGCTGTTTATATCTAACAATCACATTATTATGGTTATTGAGCAAAACAGCTGCAGAAATAAGGTTCATTTATTTTCAGTTGGTTATCTACAGATCAGATGATGCTAAATTACAGTGTCTGTAGTTTTGATCATAGTGAAAAATGTAGCATAATTTTAAATTTTTTTTATTTGAATTTTACCTTTATAGAAAAACAGTCTAAAGACGAAAACTGATACAGAGTACCATACTGTTCTCTTACAAAGTAAAGTATCATCTTCTGCTGGTAAGTTAAATTACACTTTCAAGGACAAGACTAAAGGTGTTAGACTAAGTATCTGGTTTTACAGGAGTTTGCTGCAGAAACCAGGAGACTGAAGGAGGGTTTCACAGATCATGTTCTGAAAAATTTTTGTCTGACTGTTTTATGGAGTCTCAAAAAGAGGGCCTCTGTAGATCCCTCCACTTCACAGACTCCACCAGAACCAGTTTGGTTTGTCTCCTGGTGGCTTCAGGCGGTTCATCTGGAAGTTTTCTTTACAGTGTGATCAAAAGGCGTAATCATGCATCACCCTCCCCAGTGCATGCTTAGAGGCACCAGCAGACACTGCGGGACCAACAAGCTTTGCTCTCTTAATTTAACTGACCTTGCTGAACCCGAAGGCTTTCCTCTATGGACATCCAATCCAGCACTGCTATATTTGTGCCACATTTAGCCTCTAGGTACCAACCCCATGTGATTTAAGATTGCATATTTCCTGAGTGGAGGAATTAAATGAGCCTAGTTTCCTATGGCTTTGTTTTGTTTTGTTTTGTTTTGTTCATCTGGATTCTTTGGTGCTGGAGAAAGAATAATACATGAGTGTCAGTGCTAGTCTAGAAGTAGGATCTCCAAAGGGGATCTGAGAAGGATGGATTCCCTAGTCACCAGTGATAGGCAAAAGCTCACTCTTCAAGGTGGGACCACTAAAAAATCCTTTTTATTTTGCTTGCCTTTTTTTTTAATTAAGGTGGGAAAACTGAGAGCTCTGATGAACCTCTGACTGAGAGCTTTGCTTAATTGACCCAATAGGTACGAAGTTATTAATGGACAATTGGAAAATGAACAAACTGGCAGATACAAATGCGTACCTCCAGCAGAATGCTGTAGCATTAATATCAAAAAGAAAACATAGTAGCAAAAATAGGCAATTTGAATGGAACTTTTGTTTGTGGGTGGGGAAAAGAATTTCTAATTGACTCTTCCTTGCGCTTCCATCTATCACCCCCTCATCATCTTCTGCAACTACTTTGCCATTTTTGAAGGTCAGGCTAAATCACAACATATGCTTTTAATTCGAGGACTCAAAGCAGCATTTCCCAAACCAGGAAATCTGGAAGCAAGCCTGGAAGTGCAAGCAGGAGTGGAGTCGTGAATGGAAAAGTTTGGCAACTGTGGTATAAAGCTTACTCATTCCACCCAACCAGACTTTCGGCAAATGTAAGTGTTCAGTTTATAACTGAATTAAGAGGTTCCTCACATTGATGGACTTAGAAAAAGGCAGCTGGTAGAGCTGTGATGACTGTTATGCTCTTCGGGTTGCAGCCATCATAGTAAGATTCAAATATATAGTTCTTTCTGTGCAACAGGTCTTTTAACATAAACCTCTGTGGAAACTCTGCTATAAGAAACATAAACTTGCTCCCTTTCCCCTCCTCCCTTGTGAGTACTGGCTTTTTTGCAAAATGGCCTCATGTATAAAGGCAAGGGCAAGGCTGTCAGTGTGTCATCTGATGAAAGGATGGAGCCCTACTGCTGGTGATGTTGAAATTATCTCATAATTATTGGCCGAAATCCTGCCCTTCCAGGCAATGGCAAAAACTCCCTGGCAGACTGTGTGGGAGACAGGGGTTTCCCTCCTGTCATAGACTGTGGTGGGTGAATTTCTCAGTGTGAGAGTGTTTGTCATTAGTGTTGCTGCAGTTGTATTGTGTGTGGTTCTAAGAAATTCCCTATCCCACTACTTTAGTGTAATGGGTAAAATAAACTCACTGCTTGTAACTCAGTCTTCTCATCAGTGGTTGTATGATTTCTGTGGTCATCAAAGCAGGAAATCTTGTTAGGGATTTGTGTGAGGAAAAGGAAGGACAGAAAAAGGGTATGATTTGTGGACTAATCCAGGGAGTGCTTCATGTGTGAACTTTTTTTTAATTATTATTTGCCTTTTTTTTTTTTTTAATTATCTGTACTTCCACTTACCTCCATTGGGAACTGTCCTCATAGAAAATAAAAAAGGAAAGAAAATATGCCTGCTGTATTTAAGAAGAGTAGGAGTAAATAACTGATGTGCTCAAGTGATTTTGAGACCTTTATCATAATTCTGCCTACTGTTGTGATATTTAAGTCTTAAATGATTCCTTTTCCCATCACTTATTCAACTTGCAACATTTTTGTACCACTACCGTGTAGAATATCCTGTGCATAATTGTTATAATCGCCTCATATTTGCAAATGTTCTTTGGGGATTTGAACCCAGGTCTCGCTCCTGCTCTATTACAGGGGAAGTAAAAGGAGCAACTCTCCTAGTTCACAATGGCTTTGGCAAGGAGTGGTTAACCTGAACTCTCAGTTATGTGCAGAAAATCTGCACATCCTGCCTAATTAAGATTTCTTTTTCCCATGGAGCAGGTTCTAAATTTTTAAATAGTTTGATTGGAATTCTAAAAACAGCAAGAGAGAGGATTAATCTTGTTAATAATTAGAAAGCTGAATGCTAACATTTTTCCCCCATAGGAGATGCCTCAATGTTATTACCCTCACAGTTAACAGCAGTTACAGTCTGTGTGTACAGAACCTGATATACATGTAAATTGACCAACAGTTTGTTTAAAGTAAAGAGCTTAATTGTGTCTGCCTCTTGATTTGCACTACAGAAGGGAAGGATGTAGGGGCAAGCTAAATCAATTGGTCCCATGACTAACATGGTCAACCTATTCCTTTGCTTTCTTTTTGGTATAAGGAAATACAGCTTCTAAGCCACATCCTTTTGGACGCCAATACAGGGAAATATGTGCAGCACAACTGAGGATGCATTAGATGCTGTTCAAACATGCCTTTTGCGCTGTCTACTTTCTGGATAAGTCTGTCTATCACTGCTTAGTGCAGGCAGAGTAACAGAGCATGAGGCAAAAATTCCTTATGATATTCTCCTCTTGTAGGGTGGTTCCTAAATAAGCTTCATTTGTTAGGATCACTTTCTCTTCCATAGGATGTTTGGCATAGGACTTCCAGAGGCATTCTACATAGCTGTTGCCATATATCTGTAATAATGGGGATCATGTAACTTGTTACAACCTTGTCAGGCTAGCAAGACAGCGGAGTACAGGATGGTTGCAAGACTAGTTGTCAGATGATGACTTCTTGGCCATTTTAGTCCAAGTAGAAGTTTGAACCAAGGTATTCCTCTTCACTTGTGACCACTCTCTCTCCACTTTCAGTATTTAATTAATTATACAAGGAGACAGCATTGCCAACACAAATGTCTACCAGAGATAATATACCAGTCCACCTATTCTGCCACCACATGCAATGAAAGAGACTGGAACTGTGGGTTCTTTACTAAAGTGAAGATAAAAAAAAAATACTCTATCATAATGCAGAAATGAGATTACAATAATAGCAAATGAACAATAACTTGTTATTTATTTCTCTGCTTTATGGTATTTAAATATACATCATCAAGGATGTGTGTTTATATATGTATATTAATTTTTTTAATTTCTTGCATTTATCAACAAGTTTATTCAAGGATAGATCTGGAAAAAATAGATTTTTTTTCTTAACTAAAAAAGACTTTTAAAAAATAAATAACATTTACTACGTTTCTCCCTCATTTAAAGTCATTGTGGTTCACTGTGCAAGTTCAATAGCATACACTAGGTGAATATATTTATTTCTCCCCTGAAAGTACAATTATTTGAAGCAAAATATTTGGAACTGAGATTAATAGTTTTATTCCTCTCTTTCTAACCAATTTATACTAAAATAACAATAAATTTTAGAATTAAAAGTAATAAAACTATAATTTATAGATATATTTTTTACAAATTATAGTCTTTTGTCCCATATTATAAACTAAGAAACTAATCACAACAGATTCTTTTGCTGTTTTCCCAGCAACTTGACTTTACCAAAAAAGAGAAAAGATTGCTTCTTTTCAAAACATTCCAACTACTTAATAAACTTTAAAACAATTTAAAATTGCGTAATATTCCAGCCATCATCAGTATAATTTCCTTTCACTATTAATAGAGTTTGCATTTTGAAACATTAATATTGCAGAAAAATATTTTTGATAAGAAGTAAGACACAGTAGAAGGAAAACCCAAAGAAAACTGAGGTATTACTCCTCCATCTTAAGGGAATCTTTTTCTTAATGTAAATTTGTAAATTTTGATCTAGGACAATGTACAAGTAAATTAATTGGTAAAACTAAAAGAGGGAGTTTATGAGGTATGAAAACCTTTTATACTTGTATGTCTATGTATCTCTTCCAGAATAGAGAGATGATACACTGTATTTCAGAGAAACTTGCATCATATAGTCGAGAAGATTCCTATTTTTTCAAGCTTTCCCCATAGATCAGGTAGGGTTTCTGTAGTTACTGATGAAAGTGAGCTCAGACTTAGATCTTTTTCTTACATACAAGAGTTTTTAGGAAATTTTTTCTTTTTTTTTAATAAAACCAGAACAATGACTGAATTGGTGGTATAATTTTTTTTTTTTTTAAATTTCAACATAAAAAGATGGGATCAAAAAGCCTCTATAGCCTGATGATATTTCTGTCCACTGAGTATCGAGACCTTTTTTAATGAAAAAAAAATACATGAGCGCTTCTTGAGAAAAACAATATTTTAAAGAGTAACTGTTACATTTTATAAATATATCCAAGAGGTGCTGTTGTGATGGGGAAAACTGAGAAGAATTATGTGACCAATCAGTCATTGTGGTCGTGATAGGATAGTAAACTTTACATCAACATTTATTTTTAAAACATATGCAGTTTTAAACATCTAGCAGCTGCCATACTCTATCTTAAAAATATAACAAAAATTATAATTATGACACCATCATCAAACATAATTGTGCATGATCATCTCTATCATAGCCCTGCAAGTTAATGTCTCATATTAACAGTTAATCATAAATCTTAAATGATTCAAATGATGCATTTTTATTAACTCTTTAATGTACATTGGTGAAGAATGCAAATAGTGGACATGGAATGAACTTAAGCAAAACCATTTTTGTTGTTAATTTCAACACAGAAAGCTGAAGTGCTGAAAGTGGTCAGGGCATTTAGACAGAGATTTGCCTGGATTGGGTGCTGCAATGTACAAAAAGAAGTTCTTCAAAAGCCGTCACAACAAGGTGGGAAATTCAAAACTAATGTGGAAATAGCTTCAGGGTAACAATTCATAAGTAACCTCATGAAAGAACACAAAGTTATTTCTCACACAGAAATGTGTACCTTCAATAAGTGATTTATTGTACTGTGTGTCTTTTTTCAGCCTTCATAGTCAAGGTTCAAAGATTGAAAGGGGAACAAGACAATTTGCTTCGGTACTATAGTAGTAATTTCACAACCGACTTAAAATTTTGTCTTTAATCGGAAAACCTCAGTTCGTGTGTGTGTGTATACATATATATATATATATATATATATATATATATATATATATAACAGACAACAGGACATTTTTGAACTAGTTTTGTTTTAGAGCAAAATATCAAAAATTTTCAGTCCTTTTTAAAGTGGATTAGACATTGCTGTTAATCCAGATGCATGTGCTGAAAGAGGACAAAGATATGCAGGCCTTGGGTCGCAGGGACGGATGGGACTGAGGCCAGGGCTGCTGCAACAGCCTCACTGACAGCATCTGTGATCTGGAGATATCAATGGAACACCTTGTCATCAGCCTGAGGGGGGATAAGAGCAGTGTCACCACAGGAGAATGACTGGGAGGTAGATAGTTTAATTGCAGAGACACTGTAGGGACAAGAATCCCAGCCCCATGTTGTGCAGATGGAAGGACAGCCAGGCAGTGGCTGTACTTGAGTGGAGAGAGAACAGGGACTCCAGCCACAGTGGGAGCTGGAAGATGGAGATTTTTGGCACAAAAGAGGATGCTTCTCCTTACAAGTGTTTGGTTGAAATAGTGAGGTTTGGGAACCGGGGAGAAGGAATGGGCACTTCCAGGGAAGTACCCAGACAGATTGTTCCTGAGATGAAGCCAGTGACTCAGACAGGAAGGGTAGGTGATGATGAAAGTCGTTTGCCAACTGGATTTGCTGTCTTGAGACACTTGCTGCTCCCCTGAGATCCAAATCTGTGTAGGGAATACTGGGAATACAGTGTAGATTTGCCAAGGTGCATGTGGGACTCAGGCTGCTACTGATTACTCCTTGTCCATGTGGGTGTCATGATACTGCCAAAGAAGACCTTGAGTAGATCAAAGATCACTACGTGGTTAGAATGATGGGTAAAGAGAAACTATTGGTATTTTCCTCAAACCTGCTGGTCAAGGGGAAGCAGACATAGAGAAACTGTGGATCCCATGGATCAACACCTGGCTATGTGGCTGATGTTGCTGGCAGGGATCTGTCTTCTCTAGGAGTGGGAATTTTTTACTGGCTAGAAAAGAGCAAATGTTACAGGTATTTTCAAAACAAACAAGATGAAAGATCCAGGGAGCAGCAGTCCAGTCAGCCTCACAGCCTGGGAGAACTGTGGAAAGTGTTTTTCTGAAAGTAATTTCCAGACACAGGAAGGAAAAGAAGACGACTGAGAGAAATTAGTCACTGATTTACAAGGACAAATCATGCCTAACCAACCTGATCGTCTTCTATGGTGAAATGACTGGTTCAGTGACTGAGAACCACTCCTCAAGGGTTGATGCAGAGGCAGTTAGTGTTTAAAATCTTCACCAACAGACTGGACGATGGAATGGGATGCTCTTTCTTCAGTTTCACAGAACTGCCACTCAGAGGGATAAGCTGGAGTAGACAGCTGAAGAAGTCTTAAGAAGCTGAATGAAAACAAACGCAAAGTCCATGGGGAGTGACTGACTGGGGAGCAGCTCTGCAGGGAGTCCTGAGGGACTGTGATTGAACGCAAGACAGTGAGATGGTGTTGCAGAAATGAAGACTATGAAATGGGACACACAAATAAGCCATAAGTAGACAGCAGGCCAAGAGAATAGATTATCACTCTCTATTCAGCTTTTATGAGGCTTCATGTGGAGTATTGTGCCCCATTTTGTCACCTTTTTCAAATGTTAGAAATACAATGACAAACTGGAGAAAGTCCAGTTGTGATCCAATGAGATGGGAAGGTCCCTGAAGCACAGGATGAAATTCTGAAGATCCCAGGTTGACTGGAGAAGAAAAAACTAAAGGGAATGTAACTTCTTGTAATAAGTTGATGGTTGTAGAGAAGATTTCCAGGCTCTTCCCTGAGATGCACAGTGAAAGGATAAGAAAACATTCATAATTTATAAAATTCTGGTTTTAAATAAGGAAAAAATGTAATGAGAGTGTTTAAACACCAGAACAGGTTGCGCAGAGAGATTGTGAAAGATACAAGTTTGGAAAAACACTGAGCAGTTTGATTTGACTTTGAGGCTATACCTGCTTTTAGCAGAGGGTTACACTAAACAATCTCCAAAGACCCCTTCCTAAAATACCCTATTCTTTTATTCCATATTTAATTTATTCACTCACTGAAGTGGAGAATATTTTATATCATTCTCTAGTCTAGAAATGAAACTTATGGTCACAAATAATTAGTGCCCTAATTAGGATGAAATAACTTTCTGCATCTGAGTCTCTCTCAGTCTTGTTGACTAGCAGACAATATTATGTGTATGAAAGAATCCTCTTATGCTTGAAAGCTTCCAACAATGCAAATGTTTATGATCCTGATACAAAGAAGCCATATGTAAGCAGAGGATTCACGAGACTGAGGCTTCTGTTCCCTGTTTCAATCGTGTCTGATTTATGAAATGTAAACAGTGGATCCAAACCCCTCCTAGTCTTCAGTGGTCCTTGTGAGGCAGTAAATATCATGAATTTCAAACTGTTTAAAAATCTTTCAAAACTGCTCAGCATGCAATTGCTTTTATAGTTACACGAGCTTTTAAAATGCACATTTCCTGAAAGGCAAGCAAGCGGGAATAATTACTATTCATTTTTTTCCTCTCAGCTTAGAGAGTTAAATTGTACTCAACAGTTATTTCTCCCTAGTGCATGATACAGCAGAAATCCTTCCAGAGCAAATGCACTGCAATCACAGAGTTGGCTTCAACAGCATAAGCACTAAAAGAAGTAATTCAGATTAATGAATGGATGATGTAGATACACTCTGTCAGCACTGTTTGCAACAGGGATCTCCTAAAGCTCTGGAAATGAAGACTTTGGAAAGTTTGTTTGCTCTGCCTGTGGTAGGTACTGAGGATCTGTCCTTTTAAGGACCATATTTCTCCCCACTCCACTGATTTTAGAAAGCTTGTTTTTAATTTTTGAACATGAAAAGGCTGGACTTTGTAAATAACACAACTCAAGTGTCAAAAGACTTTATCATTGTCAGCAAGAAGCTTGTGATGTTTTCTCAAGGATCAACCCACACATTCATCTGTCTTTAATAAAACAGATCTGCCCGGCCGTATCAGCTGCTGTGCTGTGCTTGCCTTGGAATAAGAGTCATTTGTTGCTTTTTTTCAGTGGGAGGGATTTCAAGATTTAAGGGTGTGCTGAGAAAACAGGGGAGGAATCTGCCCAGAGGGCTGATGGGTCTCCATGGAGTGAAAGATGTACTCAATGAAGTGCATTTATACATACTGTCCTTGGCTTGCAGTGCAGCTTTCCAAGGGTAAGCCTCACCCAACCTCTTGAGAAACAACTTATTTAGTAGTTTTCTTCTCCATGTGATTTGTTAATTTATGGGAACAGAAATGCTGAGGCTTGTTGCAGAAACATAAGTAATCCTATTAATGAACGTTGCTCTGAAATGGGAGGTTTGTGGGAAACAAGATCTTCACGTTGTGAAACGCAAACATTCATATACTGCAAAATACTAAAACTTTCCCGAATTCCACTGTGGTGTTGTAAGAAGGTCCTACAGCATTTTATAGCAAATTCTTGAGAAATTAAAAAAGAAAATCACACTTTGAAAAAGTTCAGGCTAAATAGGTGCAATGAAAAAATTCTTTATAGAAGATGCCACCAATAATTTGATATAGTAAAAAAGAGGAAAAACCTAACTGGGCCAGAAAGAAAAGTTTGGCATATTATAGCAGATAGTAGTGAGCTATTAGTAATTAGTTGTTTAACCCCAAACACTATATACTGGTCTAATCTCATTCCTGGAACTAAACTATGAAGTATGTATATGTTCTTCTAGGAAAGAGCTTGATATTACTTTTTCAGTCCCATCATACCTTAATCTTCCCATCTGTCCTCAATTTGTGAACTGAAATCTGCTTACACTAGCTCTGTTAGTGAACCCTGTTTTTAACTCGAATTAAGGATAACTCCAGTTGTGCACATTCCTGTGGAAAAAAATTTTGCATTTTGGTCAGTGACAAACACAATGAGAAAGCAGAGCTCAGATGTGTCTGACAAACAGAGTATAGTTAAATCTGTATGAGAGCCAGCAACAGCTGTAGGTCCTTCATGTACCAGCACATAATGCTGTCTATGCCTACACACCCAGCAGAGGATGGTTACAAAACCTCTTGAGAAAGCTACAGGATAGGTTTCTGCAGACATCTCCAAACTGGATTGGCCTCTGTCATGGAAATATTTACCTTCAAGAAGCATCCCATGGAGATCAACTCCCAGGGAAACAACTGATGTTTGAGGACTGCTCGTTTGTAAGTACCTGCAGTGCTTTGATTGCTGACTATTGTGTGCTAAATCTCTCATACCACTCTTTCATGTTGAAGATTCTTGTCCAGAATGTTCTTGTTCTTTGTTCACCTAATTCAGAGTAAAAGTAATCTGGTAATTTCAAAAAATGAGACACAACACCCTGTTACAGAGGTGTAAAATTCTAAGACCACCCAATTTAGGAGGAAGATATTTGAAAATTCTCACAGTCTCTGATCTTTGAAGTAGGTACTGAACAGGCAGGGATGAGGGAGGCAGCAGGTTTTTCAGAGACCCACAGAGAACTGAAGGATTGAGATTACAGTTTTCATGGACACACCTCCTCCCCAACACCTTTGTACTTTGTTATACCAGTGCAAGCACTGCATAAATAAGTTCATTAACAGACTGCTGTTCTTCCACATGTAGGAGATCCTGTCTACATGAAACTCTATTTTTCAGTCTCAGGAGGTACAGAAAGAAATAATTTACTTTAAATAATTTTTCTCTGAAAGGAAATCTCCTTACAGAACATTTCACAAGTTTCACATTTGCACATGACTTCTATTTTTTCTTTACCTTTTTTTTTTTTAGCGAATGTGTTTCTTGTCTTCTTGGTGAATGTTTAGGGAAGAAGTAAGATCCAACCAGTCTGACATTTAAAACCAAATGTCTCAAGGTAAGCATAAGAACAGCTGTCAGTAGGAATTAGCAGGATCCAGCACTTCAGAAGAGGTTGGTATTTGACATTGTTCCTGAATACATTTCACACTGAAGATGTTACCTTTTCAAACTTTAGGTTTCCCTTTTCTTTTTAAACTATGTCTGGCCTTACTCACCCTTTTAATGTTATGAAGTGGTACAATATTTTATACATGACAAGTAGGAGGGAAGAACCCTATTATCATTCTCCCGTGTATGTGTTGTAACATGAATTAATGTAAGGAGGCAAATATTCATCCATTTCATGAGGACAGCTGAAACATTTGCTGCCAAAATTCCTTGCCTGTCATTTATTACTGACATTGAGAACATTTTTTATGCACTTGTGAAAGAGCTTTCCAAAAAAACATTGAAGTTTATGAATCGCTTGCAAATTTGCAGCTGATGAAGTTGAATTTTCAGTACCTTGTGTGGCTTACATTTCTCTGTGTTTTTGGAAGTAAGCTTCTATACATTTAAATTGCCTTACATGGCAATTTAGATTTGCTCATAATGTGCTACATGCTCAGTGACGTTTTACGGGTGCTATGATTACTGTCTGCAGTTAGGCCAGTAAATACTTATGTCTCCTGCAGAGCAACTCAACTCAGGAGGGGGAAATCCTTTGAAATTCGTCAAGGTTTCCAAATTCCTTTTGTAAGAAATGTAAATGTTATGTGGATTACGAATGCAACCCACTGTTAAAGTACAGGTAAAACTTGTCAGACCACAGTATAATTACCATATTCATGGTGATAATTAATTCTGCAGTGCACTAAACTATTTTGACAAACTTTCTCTGACTGAAAGAGAAACTGAGAATCTTCTTTATTTTCTCAAGGTTGCTTAGTAGCCTATAGAATTGAGCTCATTCCAGAGTAGTTGCTAGAATAAATGTAGAATAAAGATTATAGAGACTCTACAGCATATTTATTGTCTCCCGAAATTAATTTGAAATTGTATTAGGCAAATATTTTTGAAAATCTGAATTAAAAAAATTATCTGTAATATTATGAAATCTCTTTATTTCTAGAAAGTTTTTCAGATATTTCTAACAGAAAAAAAACATGAAAAACATCAGTGAAGTATGGAGAGGTCAAGATGTATTTATATCAGAGAGTAAATCAAAACAGAATGTTGTCTTTGAAGAAGATGGACTTCGGGACTGAAATAAGGAATTTTCTAAGATAAAACATTTCCATCTGCAAAGGGAAAACTTATCAGAGCTGAAGATTTCTGAAGAAACATATCAAATTTGACACATTAAGGATGATTATGGAACTCTTTCTGTAAATGGATTAAAAGGAACTAGATGTATTCACAATATATTCTATATTTTATTCACAAACACGATGTAAATGTTGTTTCCTGAGTATGTATCTGACTGTAGAAATACATTTTGGGGTTCTTACTAGCGTGAATGAAAGAAAAATAAAATGCAAAACTATAAATCTCCAAGTTTTCCTTTCTTTTCCCAAATTTTCCCTGTTTCCTGAGCACTACACTGGTTTACAGCTTTAATATGAAAAAACTAGACAATAACCATAAAAATCAGAACTGTGTGCATTTTATTGGATGTGATGTAGATTTCTTACACTTTTCCCAAAACATCTCAGAGTCAGTCTGTGGCTTTTTCACACAGACCTCAAGGGAGCAAAGAGACAGAGGTGCATGTATGTGTAGCCCCAGGTACTTCCAAATATATCCATCCCTGTTAGTATATTGCTCTTTACGACTATTTGTTTCTTACTTTCTTTATTCTGGTACAGTTTCTGACAGATAAAAATTGCAATTGAAATTGGTTCTATTTCACTTTTATAGTTTCTCACTGTTCAGCTTTTTCCTCTCAGTGACAGTTGTGGGCAGTTACTCATACAGCTGTAGTGCTCCAAAGTGTTTTTTGAGAATTTCAGTTGGAAAAGATGCTAAAGGTGAGTCTCAGGGGGAGGAAGGGAGTGCTACATTAGTGACATTACCAAAGTGGTGAGTCCATTTTAGTACTGTTTTAAATTAATTGTGATTCTTTTGTGTCATTTAACAGAAATTCACATTCTGATCCAGCAGCAGTAAAGCAATAATTTGTTTTAGTAAAACCCAATGTCTGCCAACCGGCTCAGTTCATTTCAGCCATTGAACATGTACACCTGTCTTGGTATGACTAATGCACATCCTCAAAGTTCTTTTGAGGCTGAAGTGCTTGGCTGAAATGAAATCTGGATTATTCTGCTGAATAAACCTGTTGTGGCAGGTCAGTCAACAGCAAATATGTTTTACACAGATTTAAAATATAAAGAAAAAAACACTATTTTGCATTTAATTCATTCAGTATTTACAGGCACATTTAATGGAATGCTGTGCTTATCTGAGAAATAAGGATAGTATATAATTTCTTTGGACCTTAAAATGCCTACTTGAATTAAGACTACATATCATAATAATTTTATATTTTCCCAGGATGTTCCGTATTACTTAGTCTCCGGGACTGTAATATCATGAAATGAAAAAATTAAGTTGGTCTTGCTTTCTTCTCTGTCTCAGCTCTGGTCAGTATTTGCCTGCTTCCTACCAACACTTTGCTGCCCCTTCAGTTGTGACATGACAAATGTTTGGGGAGGGGAGGATGCTGTAGATAGGATAACTAAAACCTCTGAGTTAAACTTTAGGAACAGTAAGACTACTGATAAGGAATGTAATAAGTTGGCCTTGCACAAAAGCTGCCAGCTCTTGAAACTATATTTTTACTCAAATAAGAATAGAAGTACATGTTACACAGATACTTAATAAGCTTCAAGGCTTATTAAGGATAACTAGTACTTTTAAGTACATTTAGGGCATAAAAGCATCCAGGTTTTTTTGAATAGCAAATTCTGTGTAAAATATGGAAAATATGGGAATGGAAAGAGTCTCCAAGAATCAGAAGAGAAGATGTCTGAAATAACTATTTCCCTTCTTTTTTCTGACAGCTTGTCTTTTTTAAGGTCATATCCTCCCATAAAGTTGAAAATATATAGAAATATTCTTGCAAAAAGCATTTTCTAAATAAACTATGCTATTTTTTCCCACTGTGAGTGTTTTTCAAGGTGAAACTGATATGCTTATACATTTTCAATAGGAAGAAGAAATTAACTGTAAACATGCATTTTACTGAGTGCAGCATAAGCATAGTTTCTGCAGTAATTTCTGATAAGAATATACATCAGTGCATATTTGAGATCCCTGTAGTTTCAAATATTTAACTAACCCTCTGGGAAAGGTCATGGTTTTCCAAAATACAGATCCAGAACTCCTTCTCATGTTCGCAGCAACAGCAAATACTCCTCAATAGATGTTTTGGCTTCCCCTCCTCTCTCCTATCCCTTCAGCGATTTACAAGCAACTAAAGAGCCCCATGGCTGCTACAGCACTATTTATGCTCTTTCAGTTTACCAGAGTTATATGGCTGGCAGTGAGAAGGTCAGCTTGTGGCGCAATGTCTCCAGCTTGCCGAGCATCCATCGCCTGTGCAGAGAGGTGACCCCATCCTGGGCACGGCTGGTTGCCATGGAAAAGCAGCGCAGCACAGCGATCTGATGCACTGGGAGATGCTGGGGGGACTATTCATCATTTGACAGAGACGTAACAGTCCTCTCTTGTAAACTCACACCATGTATGATTTCACTGGGACTGAATGGTCATATTTCCTTTGCCTTCTGGAAACCTCGAGGGTTGTGACTTTTGCTTCCTATGAGGGTATGCAAGAAGAGCGTTTGTACATCTGGATCCAGTTCCCCCTGATTTTCAGTGTTCCACACACTTGTGAGGTTTTTTTTGTATGTAGTCTACATGCTTTGCCATGTTTTCCAGTGGGAGATAAGAGAAGGAAAAGGTGGGTGATGGATGACCCCCTGCTGAACCTTCCTATCAGTCCCCAAAATCACCCCCTACTCAGCTGACTGTCAACCCAGGAGTGAGTCCCATCCCCATCCAGCCCTGGAAGGCTGCTTCAGCTCAGTTGCTGCAGTCTTTCAGAGTAGGAAAGATCAAGTACATGGTTATACATCACCACAGTGACCAGGCACTCCTCAGTCCGTTACAGAGGTCGTATCTTGAAGGGGACCGAATTTGCTGTATCCTAATCCTTTAGTAAGTATTCTAAACTCAAGTTCTCCAAAAGAAGAGTGGAGAAAGCTTAGGCTTGTTAGAGATTCCTTAAAAATCTACATATGTAAAAGTGAGAAATTATTTTCTTAACATCAAAGGTAGGATTTAGTTCGTAGGTTAAAATGTCCAGATAGAAATGTCTATATGTGAGGCAGGTGTGTGAGCTATATTAATTGGAGATCTCATGAATTTCTTCTGCCAAAAGAGTAAAGATCTAAAATAAGGCAATAGTCTGGTTTTTATTCTATTATCTAGAATTTGCTAATTAACAGTTTTTAATGGGAATCACCTCTTTCAATTGCATCTATATAAAAATTAGATATTTAGGCTAAGACTATTTTTGCAGTGGCTGAAGAGAACTCTTTCTCAATCAGAATCAAAACAATTTTTGAGTGTGATCCCAATTTCTTTAGATAATTTTTTAATGGATAAGATGGTTGATCTCTGAAAGATCCTGCCTCACATCCTTGATTGTATACAAATAAAGACTAGTGTCAACAGGATGTGGTTGATTTTTTTATATAAATGAACCTGACCTGCATATTTCCAGTAATTATCCAGGCAGAAGAGTTCAGATGCTCAGTGTTACCAATCTTATGTACAAAAACTGTGCTGTTTAGGTTCTTCTACAGATCTTACTAGCTAATACCAAGGGAAGAAATCCCACACTCTGCTCCTTATAGGCAAGAAATAACATTATGCAGTAGTTGTATGTTTATATAATAATAATTTGAACGCCTGAGAAACAAGTGACATTTTAGTTTTGAGGGAAGTAAAATAATTTGCATTAAATCAATAATTCATTTCTTTTTACCTACCTAATGATGACCCATCATTTAGTGTCAAAATAGTTGCTTCTGTGGAATGGAGGTGATTTACAGCTGACAAATTCCTCTTGGAGCACCCACCACTTAATGAGATTTCATGAGGAGTCATTCACATACAAACCTGGCATAAAGCCAGAACAGTTGGAATCTCTGGGTTTTGTTGAAATCTGGATTGGATTTCTTGGTAGTTTTCCTTCCTGGCTTTAAAAAGGGACTTCCAGCAGCAATGAAATCTGGAAGTGCTTCAGCTCTCAGCATCTCAGTGCTTCCCAAAATAAAAAGGGCATCTGTTTGTAGATATCCCCTTACAATTTTTTTTATTATTATTGCAACACTTGCATGTAGACTTATTCATGAACGGAATTATTTTCTGTGTTGTGGCACAGCATGTGACTTTAAAAAAAATCCATGAAAAACCACACACAAAAACCCAGTTGGATGGAAGAAAGTCTGGCAAGTAAAAATTACATTCTCTTTTAAAAGATTATTATTACATGTAATCTCACACCCCTGAGCAGATGTTATCTGTTTTCCCTTCCAGAACTTTAGGCTGTAACCAACAGGAGATATAAAGGAGACAGAGGAAGCAGTGGCAGATTAAGAGGTTTTCTTATGTGTTTTTTTCCCATGTAAAAAAGCCCCAAAACAACAAAACAAAACAAAAAACCACAAACAAACAAAAACAAAACACCAAAGAAACCTCCACAAACCAAAAAAAAAAAAAAAAAAAAAAAAAAAAAAAAAAAAAAAAAAAAAAAAAAAAAAAAAAAAAAAAAAAAAAAAAAAAAAAAAAAAAAAAAAAAAAAAAAAAAAAAAAAAAAAAAAAAAAAACACCAAAACAGGAGAAGGCCCATTTTTGCATTAGTTAAAATAGTAGAAATAAATATGAAAATGTAAAATTGAATTTTAACAAAAATTGCTGAACAAATCCCACTTAGAAGGACTACAATATTTAGCTTTTTCCTTCTCTATTGTGTGCATTAATCTTGATGAGACATACATATCTTTCATCCTTGTAGGATTTCTATTATAATTGGTGGTAATGACACTGTTACTTCTGCGGTACAAATTGATGGTAGTGGATGCATAAGCAAATGCATTTGCCTGGTGCATGCTCATCTATATCATACTCATAAATCTGTAACTATATATGAAAACATCTTATTTTTTTATGGCTTCTTGTATGCCTCTTTCTCTATGTAATGAGATGAGGGTGAAGGCCTGTGTCAAGGCTTTACTGGAAGGCCAATGCTGTAAGAATTAGGAAAAAAAAGGCTTTGAATGCCAGTTGAAGTGTTCAGTTTCAGAAGATGTGACGAAAGGCACAAAGAAAACAGAGGATTAATACAGGGAAATATCAACCAAAGAAGACAGCAGCTTTGCTATGAAGAACTTTTCTAGGTAAAATCTGCATTTAGGGGAGGTTTAATACTCAGTTCCCCCTCCTGACAGAAACGTATTCATACAAAACCTTCACCTCCTAGAAAATATATCGATATTAAGAGAGGGGATAATCAACGACAGCGTAAGTGTTGGTCTGAGTGCTTCCATTTGATGCTCTTCATTTTGTGTGAGCAATTAAATATTCAGCTGATGCCCTCCATGTTTCACTTTCTAATGCAAAAACCTATGCATAAACTAACAACTGAAAGGAATATTTCCAGTGCAAAAGCTCCAATAGATTGAAGAGAAGGTGCCCCATCAAAAAGTGGCCAATGATCTGATAATTCAAATATTCACTTGAGAAGAATGATCACACAGCTTAAATCTCCTGGTTGTAGCAGTAAGAGGACATTTACAATTATGTTGCCCTTCTCCAGTGAGTGTCCTAAGCGTTCTAGTGAGTTATTTACTCTCTGGCTTAAGTAAAATTTGAATATTTTATACAGTGTGGAACAGCTCCCACAACAAGGACAACAGTTTTCCTGTTGTGCTGAAAGGGATGTGAATCCACATATTTTAGCCAGAGATGTAGGTGAATCTTAGTCTTCTAATGCTAGAATTTTTACCTACTTGAGATAAATGAGATAATGGATATATTGTCCAAATGGTGTTGACTCTGTACTGATTTACCAATTAATTCAACTAGAAATTAGAAATACTTTGGAATAGCCAAAAATAATCTTTTTCATTCAATAAAAATTTATTGAAAAATTTAAATCATTTTACCAATATGTGAATTAACTCTGTCATGAAAGATTATCATTAAAATGGTTATCGCCAGTTAAATATACTCTCCATCGCTTCACGGGTTTTATAATACTAACGTTATAATTGTGAATGGTTGAACTGAGGCCTGTGGTATGTGATTTATACAAACAGTGATCCTGAAACCCTCACTATTATTTACCACAATATTCCAGATTTTTTTTTGTCTTTTACAACACCACCTTTTCCTGGAGGCCTCTCTTGTTTTATCTCAAACCTTACTTAGCTGAAAGAAATCATGAGCTTAACTCAGTAAAACATTACCTATAGATCAACTAGCAAATAGATATTTATCAATTCTAAGATAACCCATTTTTGAGTAGTCTGTTGGTTCATTCAGCTTATTGCTTATGATCTGATGCCAGACCTCATACGTAAGAATGCATATGTGTGTTCATTACAGTTAATACCATATTTTCACTTAAAGAGAGCTGAGAAATATTATATTTTCTTAGTGATTAGCATGTCATGGCTCTGAAGCACTATTGATTTGAAATGTGACCTCTTTATGAGTCAGAAAAAGATAGGAAAGAGAAATGTAGGAGCATGTCAACAGCAGTTTTCATCAGGCAAATCAGGAGAAGTTATCTGAAGTATTGTTTTCTCCTGCATATTTTCTCTTAGATTCTCCATAATTTTGTCCGTAACTTTTGTTACTTAATCTTATTTTGAAAAATATTTAGATATTGCTATTATATTCTTATTCTGATATTTGTAAGTGTGGTATTTCATTTGACTTTGAGTGGCACAGTTGTGAGTTTGCTCTGTTTTCTACTTAGCACTCTTTTAGTAATCCTCCTTATAACAGGTATAGAGGACATATTAGTTGGCATTGTTTGGCATGTGTTCTCATCTGTCATACCTGCTGTGATACCGGCAAAACTTCCTAAAATTCTTCATTGCGAATGTGAATAATCATCAGTTTTCCTATAGGTGTCCATTTCATCTTTAGTTTCTCTTTCTTTTCATTTGTCTTCAATAAAATGTAATATTAGGTAAAAAGGGTAATATTTTTGTCCTGCACAGTTGTGATTAATTATTAATATTTTATTGTATGTTTTAATGTTCTGTGATAAAATACAAAAATGTATAAATCCATTTAAGTCTTGATTAAAACTTTATCTTATTGTGTGTTTAAAATGATATATAATTTCTGTAGTATTATAAAAAAAATCTAAAATAAACTATACAATCTTTTGTCTGTTTCATTATCTGTTTACTTTCATTAATATGTTGAAATCAAGCTTCTTTGAGAGATTTAATATTTCTCCTTTTTTTTTTATTCTGAAGAAATAAATTTTTCATGAGCTTCTAATGTAAGTCGATAATTTTCATAAATCAAAACCAGCTGCAGAAATGCGAATTCAAATACCAAGAACTACCTTGCATGATTTGGAACTGCAAGACCCCATCTGAAGCCCATAGGGTCATTGTAATCCACTGCTGAAGTAAACAGAAATTCTGACCTGTATTTTAGATGATGTATGGAAAAAATACTGTGGGAAAACATTGTAGTGAAATATGTTTCATACTCGTTCCATTTTCAGTGCAATGGTGACTGATTTTGTGCATTTAGTTCAAGAGATGTTTTTAGTATTTCAATCAGACGAATATGTAAATTCATATAGTTATGTTTTGACATAAGGTATATTCCAGCCATTGCTTAATAATAGAATTAAGATTGCATGTGCTAATTTAAATTCTAATTTAACTTCTAGCCTGTCACAGCCAGTATCACTTGCTGAAAAACAAGGCACCTTTTTTTCTCAGAAAGAACTTCTGTGATTAATTCCTGTATTTAATAGTTATTTAAGAATAAGATTATATGAATAAAGGTATTCAGGGTAGTCAAAATATCACTGAAATTAAGAAATTCTGATGAGAATATTCAATAAAATAATCATCAAATGATTAGCTATAATAATAGCAATAGTAGTAGTAATGAAATATAATTTGATAATAGAGTACACCAAAGGAAAATATCGTCCTAAAAATTAATAGTTTTCTCTCTCTCCTTTGCTTTGATAGGTCACATATTCCATTTAAGCAATATAATGGCATGATTAGTCATATGTTTTTTGGATGATAGTGTAAGTATGTAGATACAAGCATGGGATGATTACAAATGTAGCAATTTGTATTTTCACATGGGAAAAATGTAGTATCTATTATTAGATTTATTGTGACATTCAGTGATGAAATTCTTGCCTCATTAAAATAAGTAGACTATTTGCTAGTTACTGCAGTAGAGCCACAGTTTCAGCCCACAACCTCAGTTCATAATTCAGTATGTCTCCACTTAGTTCATTGATTCCAAGCCAAAACACACAAGCTAAAGTTCCCAGGCACTATTTTTGAAATATCTTCCAAAAGCAAGAGATAATATCATCCAAATATCACATAGAAGGTTAGTTCCTTATATTTTTCACAAGACTATGACATGACTTTCTAAGGCATATATCATCCACACAGATGCATATAAAGGATATCCTTAAGTTTTCCTTGGTAAATTAACTATGTTATCCTGTGTTTCACCTGTTCAAACTGTTTCAGAAAGGTTGTACTTGACCAGTTCATGGAAGCCCACCCAGGAAAACACAGTGGATACAGAAAAGTGTTTGCACCAGGCTCGTGGTCCTTGTCCATGTCAGCCTGAATTGAGCACTATTCCCTTACTCAGATCTTTGGGTACACTTTGTTGTACAAGCAGTTCTTCACATGAAAACTAATACTAAAGCTCTGGCTGGTATCTATTACAGAGGAGTTGGGATTAAAATTCTAAGTGGTTTGGCTGAATTCCAATGTAAATAGCTTCATTCTGCCCACATAAGAAATTTTACTGTAACTTAATGAATGGTATTTTGGGTCCTGCATCAGAAGTGTTCTGGGCAATAGCTGGGCTTTGGTGCCTTGTTGTATTAGTTCTCATTGCAGACAGAAGGTACTGCAGATGTGTACATACTGAAGTGCAGATATAAAGCTATTAAGTTCCCTCATTTAAATATTTTTTTTTGCTTTTGTTTTTGTTTAGGTCGCTCCTCACTTCTCCCACTTTTTAACTTCCTGATGAACTCTTGCTGGCAACCACTGCACTTTACTTCCAGCTGGCAAATCAAACAAACACCCTCTTTGAGAGTTGATGCTAATGCACAAGCAAACCAGAACATGTGTAATGTTATGCAGCAACCCAGCCAGCTTCTCTTTGCTCTTCTCTCTGCCTTCCCAGATGCTTATTGAGACTGCATTCCTGGGAAAGACTGGGCAGATAATCCAACCTTGAGCCTCTCACATGGCAACAGTCTCTAACGTTTTGTGCCAAATCATCTATTATGTTCTCAGTGAGCGTGTAGTTTTCCAGTTTTGCTGATCTATTTCAACATGAGTTTAGAAAACAATATTGTTTTCTTCATCTCCCAATCACTCTCCAACCTAGAACATAAAAGTTTATTCTATAAGACACTTGTTTTGTATGGAGTAAAAGCTGACAAGTCATACCAATCAAAATTCTTAACTAGTTCAAGCAATCTGCTTAAAAGAAACTCTTACCTTCCAAGTAATGTACTTTCTGTTGAGATGTTTCTGGATGATAAAATTGAGCTAACTCGCACTTGACAACAGCAGAATAAGTTTTTGGTCTCTTCATGGAGCAGAGACTGTCATTGTTGCCAGCTGTTATGGATGTTAGGTTGGAAAGGTTGCACTAAGGGTCAGTCCACTTGATGGCTACAGTTGTAAGAAATGTGCTTCATCAAATTCCATAGCAGGGCTAGCTCGTTTCAACAGGAACTGTGCCTCAATCATGCAGCAGGACAAAAGCAAAGTTTCCTGGGCAATGTTTAACATATATCCAGAGTTTAAAGTAAATTATCTGTGCACCAAATGAGGTGGATCTTATTGAAATGCAATCATGTCATCTAAGTAATACTATTGTAATGTGACTTTTTTACAAGCCTATTAGCTATACATTCTACTGAGTTATAGGAATATGAGCTCAAGTACAATAAATTTCAGAGGCCATCCAATTATCATATCCATCTAGTAAAGCACACTTTTTAATGTACATTTAACAAAATAATGATTTGAACAGTTGACTACTTCATTTTAATCAGACAAGCTGATATGTTCATATTTCTTACAAATAAGAAAAGGCTGTGGTTGAGGGGAGTAAATGTACGTCTCTTCAAGAGGAGTGATTTGTTCTGAATGCTATTCCTCCCTGGGATGCTCACAGACCAGCAATATGGCTTACTGTACATTGTTTCCTCTGCAGCATTTTGCTGGCTTCATATGTTTTAATTTCAGAGCTAATGTCTTTCAATGTTCTTTTTATTGGAAGCAGTGAAGCACTAATGAACCAGTGCTCAAGCCAAGAGACAATGAAACATAGTTTTGTTTTATCTTTGCAAAGGCAATTCTATAGACCAAATGAGTGATTTACTGGTACCTTGACATGTCCTTAAACAATAAATGGTAGAATACTGACCACTACGTAATTAGCAACAGACCTTTACAAGGTTCTTTTCTGATCTGATTGACAACACCTACTTTAAAATATGTTTGGTAGATACATTTTAGAAGAGAAACTGATTTATCTTTCTAATTCTAAAGGAGAGACATTGGCTCCAGTGTTATGTCACTCAATAGTTACGAATTCAAGGAAACCATGATACATGGCCTAATCAAAGAGTTTTTATTTGACAACTGCTAACAGGACAGGTGTGCCCTTGGCCTTTACTGTTTTTTATGAGCCTGTTTCATTCTTTTTTTACCCCAGTGTCTGTTACTCACCAAGTGCCCATTAATCATGTCTCCTGTCGTGCACAAACTGCAGTGCAGATCTAGGCAGCTGCTACAAGGTAAGTACTCTGTGAGTGGACATGAACCCAGCAGGCTGAAAGGGTCAGACATCCAAACTGAAAAGGGTTCTCAGAGGCCAGAAATTACTTAGGAAAAAAAAAGGGGTATATGAAGGCAGGGTTCCTGAATACAGGAATTTTGACCACCAATTGCTTCTCCAATAAAATTTTTATGGTTTACAGCCTATTTGAAAATCGAAATGGAGAAGTATTAGGGTGACATTATGACAGGACAGTTAAAGCTTGCAAAAATTTCTCAGCACCTCTGGAAACTGCACAACAGAGTCATTCTTTAGTGACACCAATCACTCCAGACAGAACACGATGTTAATGCAGGTACTCTGTTTCAGGTATTCAAGCTAGTTTGGAATGGTTTCAGTTCCACTACCACAGCTATCTATGTGTTGACATATCCACAATAACCTCCTCAGAAAAGGAGTGTCTGTACTATGAATCGATACATTACATTGATCAAAAGCAAAATAAAACAACAAAACACAGAAATATGGAACAAATATTTAAAATAAGAGTGCTGTAGGGAACCATTTCCACTCTACACAGACCTTTAAGTGATTGCATTCAAAAGCTCTGTAACAGATGAAACTGGCAAAAATAAAAGGAAAAACATAGGTTGGCAGGAGGAGACAAGCTATTAATATCTTTCAGCAGAATATGCTGGGAGAAAGGTTGTATTTTCTCTCTGAAGTTTTGATGTACTGTAGAACAGCACTTGGACAGCCACTTGAGTACAGGAACTGCTGTTTTGCTCCCTGTTTCCTCACTTCAACAAGAGAAAAGGCCAGCCAACTGAGCTCAGTAATGGTATGTAGAAAGGACTTAGTTGCCACATAATAAGTAAAAAAATGAAGAAAATTATAGTGAGTTGACTTTCAGTGTGGGAGTATGAAACATATAAGTAAAAGATTTGCTACAAATCTTGCTTAAATTTTCATGTTATGTTTTCTTGATGTGTGTGTAGTAAAAGTGTGGGAGTGACAGGACATCATGCCCTTTCCCTTCTGTTATAATTTAACCCTACGCTATCTATCAGCTTAAATAGTGAAATAGAGGCTTAATAGAGGTAATATTTATGGGATGACATTAGAGGATATAGATAGGGTTCTGATGTATTATGCTTTGAAACTTCTGGAGACCAGTGATGGGACATATCCAGGAACAATGATTCTCCTTGAATCCTTCCTGAGCATCTTCATGGGCCAACTGCAAAAGCACACTGCACATTCTTTCCTTGAAAAGCACAGTGCTAGACTAATGGTTTTGCAAGTAAATAGATTTAAATCCTTCCAAGGTTTCATTCTTTATTGGTCTAAGTGACACTCTTTCTTCCTCTGATGTACCTGTACTAACCAACTTATACAGTCTGATTGTTCTTCTTATTAATGCCCATTTATTTGATAATAGTCTTTCCAAATCATTTGAGATCATGCTACTGGTGAGTGAGTCAGTCTCCCTGACAACTCTCTTTAATAACAATAGATGGGATTTGTCAATATAATTGAGGTGACCCAAAAAGTAATGTACAGAAGATTTACTATTTTGTCAGGCAAATAGTAGAAGATTGGCTCTTTCTCTGTGTTTGTTCCTGCTTCCCTCATTATCTATAGTAAAATGCCCATTGACTTCCAAGACACAGAATTAATTGTTATGTGTTAATCACACTGCTTCTGACCCTGGGGGATTTTGCCATTGCCTTTCTTTTACCAGCATACTGCAAGGAAGTTAAAGATGGGGAGTGGGAGTGGAAGCCACAACAAGCCAAATTCTGACCTCTGAATGTACTACCAGGAATACTTAGAAAAACTGTTCTCACTTGGAAAATACTGATGTGTTAAAATAAAACTTTTTTTTTTTTTTTTTTCTGAGCAAAGTAGAATTTGGTTTGTTTGTTTTATTTTAAGGGTTTCAGATCTTGAAAGGAATTTCTGGTCATAGCAAAAGCTGAAAAATCTGGAATTAACTGATAGTCAGATTACCTAATGGTCACCTGCATTTTAAGAAACTTCCTGCTCACCACTCTTTGAGTTGTTTCAGTATGAGTTACTCACTATTTGAGCATTCACAGCTTCATGCTGACAGTGTAAGGTAAAATATATTCCTTATGAAAGGTTTCATGGATCTAAATGTTTGTCTTTATGGCTTTTGTTCTTATACCACTTTCCTGATCTGAATTAGTAAATTTATTAATCATATGGTTTGTATGCAATTTGAAAGTTTTCAAATCTTACAAGAAAATCTATTTGCAAACATCATGAGGCATGAGATGATGTCAGACAAAGAAATCTCCCACTTTCTGGAATGTATTCCTCTTTTTTGTTTTCATCAATTTTTTTACTTATAATTTTATTTTGTCTTCATTGGATAGCACAGACTACCTATAATACAGGAAAAAATGATGATTCTAAAATTTCATCATTCTTTAAAAAGTGGTACTTTTTAAAGATTAAAAATTAAACTCCAAATTCTAAATCATTTACACAGCTCAGAGTTTCATCACTCCCACCTCTATTTTTTTTTTATGTTATGTTACCTCAATATAAAGGAGTGGTTGATGTTATTAGCAGAGTACTGAATAGCTTAGGACACGTGACTTTTTGATCAGAGCAGACAGAGTTAAATGTCTTTTATCAACCACATACATGCTTTTGAGAAATTCTGGGAGCACATGAAAGACAGTAGGCACTTAGAAGAGAAAGAGCCAGATGAAATGCTACCCTACATGCTCCTTTATACTTGAAAAAGATCAAATTGTATCCAAATCAGGCATCCACAAAAGCAGATGAAAAATTAGGAAGGATGCAAAATAGAGCAGAAAATGGCTGTTAAAAGGTTATAGTCTTTTAAAACTGACAAGGTTCTTTGGCCAGATTACACACACCAGGAGTGCTGAAGGAAGTGGGTGATGAAACTGGCAAAGCATTAGCAGCATTTTCACAAGTTCACTCAATTTTTATTCACTTCAAGAGCCAGAGACAGATCTGAAGACTGCAAAAATGGGTCACACCGTTTCTTTACTTCAAAAAGATGAAGAAGAGGAAGAGATATATACATGATAAAGTTGATTCAGTCTTTTTGATAGTGATGTAGGAAGAGAGTGAAAAATGTTACGAAGGCTTGAAAAAATCCAGAGATATAAAGTATAGCAAAGGGTAAAATGTCACTATGTTTGTTCAGTACTATTCAATTAAGGCTATCTCATATCACTCCAGACAAAAGCATTTGTCCGTGCCTAAGTGTATTCATGTTGTTTGGGATCATATTATTGTGGTAGATAGGGAACATCAAAGAAGAATAATCAGTACACACCCTGTTAATTTCTCCACAATTACATATAACTTAGAAGATCCTTTGAGAGCATCCCACTTCAGAGTCCTGGATAGACAGGCACAAAACATGAGATACCTTTCTGTAGTTCCAATTCCTTCATCACATTCAAAGAGATTAAACCTTTAAAAAAGAATTCACAATATAAAAGATAAAAATAGCAGTTCCAATATGCTATATCAGGATGTGATTTTTTTTGACTTTCACAGTGAACTCTAGCTTAGATCTTTTTTACACTCTCAACTATAAACAACACAATTTACCTACAGCCATGAGAAGCTGTACCAGAAATCCTGTATATAAACTCAACTTTGTTGTTGTTATTACAGCAAGTGGATATTCTATTCCCATTATATAAACAACATGATTCCCTGAAAAACTGACAAAATTATGCTTTGCCTAACTCTTGACTAGCTGTGAATTTTGTCAGTTTTCCTGGACAGTTTAAATACTGGACTGTGAAACTGGGAGTATAGAGGCAATGGTAATGGTCAATACAAACTGCATATTACGCCACTTGAAATCTGTCAGTTAAATGCTTATTAGCATTACTACATTTGTGCACTTTCCTTTTAAGGGCTGATGCTGAAAAGCTGCTTTCCTCTTGTGTGTTCATAAGTTCAGTCCCACTATGCCTGTTTGCTCTGATATTGTTCATGAGAGCATCCTTCTGCTACTCAAATCTGGAGAAGGTGTGACTTCATGGTGCTTGATGGCTGCATGGTAAGGCCATGTGTGATGGATCTCTGAAAATGATGCTTATTTTCAAGAAGAGTTCAGGAATGGGAGTTCTACAGAATCATTGTACCTTAAACTACAGATATACCTGTTTTAAGTGTGCATTTATGTATTACCAAAATAAAAGCCCAGAGAACAGTAAATAAAAGATGAACAGATGTTGTTTTGCTGCATATTAGAAACCAATTAACTGATATGCCAGTATAGCATTTTTTCTTGTTCCTCTCTCAAAATATTTTTTCTGTGGCGTCAGAGCTTGCTTCAAGTGACAAACTGCTGCAGCAGCATAGCTGGGGTGGTCATATGGCATGTGGTCAATAAAACACAGTTGTAGAAATGCCAACAATGGAAGCACTCTACTCTTCCCCAAACATGTTTCTTCCTGAAATTTGTCTGTCTGTAATAAATTCTGAATTGCAGCTGAACAGAAAAATCTAACTGTGGAATCAGTATTAACCATATCCTTATTAAAAGCATTAGATTCTACTTTTAAGATAAAATTAGCATGTCATATCCTCTTACTCATAGGCAAGAAAATTTCCACATACCACATACAGCTGTTTCTTAGCTCTTGTTGAGAAACACGTGTTAAGAACACATTTTTGGAGTGTCAGTATTTGACTGTCTTTATGTTTCTTCTAGATTACAATTTGCACCTCTTAAGGATAAAGCACAGAAAAAAATTATTCCATGATCAAAACCTATAAGAAATATTTGTGGGCTTGTTTCCAGTGTTTACCAGTCTCTGAAACTAGTCAATTAACTATCACAAATTTATATTACTTATAACCTCTAGTCCAGTTTACAAGCACATGTTGCAGTTTTTATATGGCCAAATCAGAAGACACGCACCCTTATTTCAGAGAGCAAAGTAAGGGGGAACTTCATAGGCAAGAAACTTCAGTGTTCTCCGGGAGACGCAGGAGTGACAGGAGATGTATCACTCTCCCTCTCACACCTGGGGATTCAGATTACTCAGTAGGAGTTCTGAGGCTCTGATTAAGTTTTTGTTTAAACTTTTATTGTGAAATACATGCACTTCGAGAGTTTTGTGCTACCACCCTTGTTACAGACTGCTCTTAATTTCTGACTTTCAAAAAACCCAAAAGAAACTCACATACTCTTATTCAGAAGTAATGTCTTTCATTAAAGGATAACCAGGAATAACCAGGATTATGTAAATAATCACATTACATAAAGTTCTCTCTTAGTATCATGAAAACAGAAAGATAACCTGATGGCTTATGTAGCCTGCCTCATCCAAAATTTCTGATTTCCTATTCAATAGGACAGAATGGTAATGTCTTGCATTTAATAATCACTTTAAAATGAAGGGTAATGATGTGTTTTGGGGTTGTGTTCTGACACTCATCTGACACCAGCTGCCATCCAATCTAACTTGAGGCACCTCAAAATTTGATACCCCATGTGGGGTAGGCCTCTATCCTTGTTATGTAGTCCACTGAGATAGATGATTCCATGATTCCAAGATCCACTTCCAAGATGATTCACACAATTTGGGAGGGAAGTTTTTCCCTTGGATGTGGCATAGGATGATAATGAATCACCAGCCTGAGGTTCTTATAACAATCACTAGAAGTTCCCCCAATACCTATTAAGGGATCAGCCAACTGGTCTAAACCAAGAACACCCAGTTTAGATGCATTAATGAAATGAATTTTACCCATGAAATAATGAATGCAATTTAACAGGTGGAGGTTTTGAAACAAATGGCAACTTTTTATAACAATTTTTTTTTCTCATTGCTCATTTCACCAGATGGGTTCTGAAACTGTAAGAACATGTCTTAATGTAGTAATGGGATTCTTAATGAAGTTAATAGGATTGTGGTAACTCTCTGAGGAAAAATGCAATAGTTTGAAATAATTATATTTAAATCCTTGTTTTGCATTAGAGGTAACCATAACTATTATAATTATATCTGTCCAAGAAGTAAACAAATTCTGTAAAGGTAAATTAAAAACTGCAAAACAAGTGATTTCCTACAGGAATTGTAAATCTCAAAAAACCTGAGGGAGAAATATTTGCTTACAGACATGAAAAGTCTTCTTACATTTTAACTTCAAAAAAATAAAAAAAAAAAAAAAAAAAAAAAAAAAAAAAAAAAAAAGAAAAACAAAAAAGAAGTACCATTCACAGCTAATATGTCAGTAATTTTCTGTCTGTTCTTTCCTGAAGATTGTGGCATTTTTAACTCCAACTTTTATCCAGGAATTAGTTAGAAGGGCTGAGAAATCCTTTTAAAACTGTGACATGTTTTACATATATTTACAGTAATGGTGTTAGTCACTAATCATTTCCAATGATTTCAAAAACATATATATATATATTAATTCAGTAGACCACTACAAGTATTTTTACCATAAAGACGTTGCTACTTTGCCAGTGCAAGTACCATGTTTATATGTAAACCCCTTTATTTAAAAGAAGTTCTTGGACGTTACCTATCTGCTCTGAAAACTATTATTTTTTAATGATGTACCCATAAAAGATAGAAGAAATAGTAGTAGCAGTGATCTTAGATTTCATGTGGAAGGTTTAATCTCTTATTTCCTCAGGGCCTAAATGGAAGCAAGACTGGAAGGTTTTGCTGAATATTATACAATACAGGACTTTTACCAGTAGAAATCCAGTCTAGAATACTCATAATATTCCCATCTCTTCTAGCTGGGATTAGATTTCCCTTTCCTTTTTAATTTAATTCCCTCCCCCTCAGAAATATTTTCTTCTTTTGGAGAACCTTGAAACCTCTCAATAAATCCATTACTGAAAAATGAAGACCACTTGTTAATATTTTATGAGGCTGATGAATGTCTCTTACTGCTTTGGCAAGATAAAATAAAAATGAATGTTTATGGTATAATAATTAGCAACTTTGGAGATGATTCAAAGACAAATGTAGCAAAGTCTTGACTAGAGATGTCAAAAACAAGGAAAAGAGACTTCCCTTTTCAAGACTGACATGAAGCCATGGTTGTCACATATGAGATTTATGAATATTTAATGCAGTGTGGTAATTAATGTTTAATATACTCAAGTCCTATATGACACAAGTACTTGGCACATTTCTTTCAAAATGAAAAAATAAAAATGTTTAACTACATTCTGTGAGTTTGACCCTGAAACCTTTACATTTTGCAGTTCTGAAAGAATGTCAAACTCTATTCTACAGCATTACCATTATAATTTCAGAAAATACTCACGTAGATCTACATTCCAACAAAAAAATAACAACAACATGTCTTTCAAAGCTGTTGTGATGCATGGAATCTGTCCATGTATTGACCACTAACCATGAAGAATTTATTACAGAAGATTTCTTAAAAGGACAAACACAAGCAATGTTGTCCACAGTTTCATTCCCAATTGTTTATTTTTTCTTAAAATCATGTACAATATATGTTTCTAATAAATCAGACATCTAATGCTGAATAATTTATTATAAAAACAATGTGACAACCATGAGACTAAAAAGCATTTACAATTATAAACTTCTGAAGTCAGAGCAGAGGTAGCCCAAGACATTCTTGATAAATAAGATTTAAAGAGAGCATTGTGAGTTTTAAAGCCCTAGTTACCTTTTTCAGCCCAGTACCAGACTAGTTTATCCAGAAGGCTCTTTGCTGGTCTGCTTTTATAACTGGCAAGCAAATTTATTATTTCACTGTACACAAGGCCCATTATTTCACATACATAAAAAGTGCATATTACATGAACTTGTCTGATTAAATTACCATTTGTTTTGCTAGCAAATGGCTGAGGATTGGCTTGTGTCAAGGCAAGGGCAGATAACACAGTTGGCTGAATCTTTCTCAACCATGCTTTGGTGGAAACTGTTCAACATAGACGAAATGAGTTTGATTCTCTTCCCGTGCCCACTGAAAATTATACAAAACATTGGCAAGACAAATTATTGCCTGAATTTCTCATGAAACCTCAAATGAGTTTTCTTTTCTTTCTATAATTTTAAGAGAAATATGCTAATTTAAATTTTTAGTATATAATATAGCCCTTCAACACTCCAGCCTTATTTCATCAAGCAGAAATCTGATTAGCTTTAACATTCTACATGCATATTCTCATTTTAAATGTTTTATTTCATGAAATCATGTATTGTCAAGCTTTTCACAGCATTAAGATAAATATTTACAAGAAGCTTCATAAGTATCTTTTCCCCCTATATCTAGTATTAAAAGTCACATGACTTTTATTCTACAACTTAATTAAAAATTTAATTTCATTACTGAATGTGAACACTTATACAAATTTTTTAAGATGCCTGCAGTGCTTTTAATATCAAGATAAAATGTAATTGAGAAGGATAGGCTAAATATTTATTTTATTTTATTTAGCTTATTTTTTTCTTTTATATGAATTCTATTGCTTTGTCGTAAGAAAAAGAGGGAGGAATCTTTTTGCTCTAATTATATATGATTTTTTGTTCTACTGAACCATTTATTGAACTATTAAGAAGCAACATTTTAAAAATTAAGTTTGTTTTTACACCTTTAATGTGAGCCTATGTACAGACTTATTAAACTATGTCCACTTAAATAAATGACTATGTAGATCTTTTAAAAATGTCCCAATAGCTTTTTTGAATTAGAACTAAATTCAACAGCATCAGCTGTTATATTTCTGTAGTTTTCTCAGTGATTGAAATAGCGTTCTGTAACAACTATATGGAAATATTTTTTGACTTTGAATATTTTTGTTCATAATTTTTACATTAAAAGTTATTTGATTAAGTTTGTGGCACTTTTAAGTAAATCTCAGGTTGTCAGGAAATATTTTCAAAATTATTCAAAGAAACTATTTCATAATTTCTTACAAAATTATGCAAAATAAAAATATTTTCATATTATCTTGACATTAATTGATTTGAATAATTTTAAAAATATTTGTTTCAACTTTTATGCATCTTTATCACTTACATAACTTGGAAACCAAAAAAATTAAAAAATGGATCATGCTTATGGGAAAGGAAGGGGCTTTTCTCCCTTGGTCTCTTAACCATTTCTGTGTAGTTTAGTCTGTTCTCTGTATACCCATGAAAGATATTTAACTTTAATAACACAGGAAATAATGGAAAACTTTAATTATATCAACTTGTTTAGCCCACAATCTTGTTTAAATTAAAAAAAAATTAAAATTAATAAGATACTCTTTCTATGAATTATGTCTTTTACTTACATATGTTAGCTCACCCATTATGCACATGACCAATTTCTTCTTCTAAATAAGGAAAGAACATTTTATGACTGTTGAGATAAAGTGGGGGTTTAATACTCCTTCAGGGACCGGGAGACAGGATGAGCCAAGGCAGTCAGTGCCTTCCCCAGTAGGGCACAGTTCCACAGGGGCTAGTAACAAAGTCTGTCAACACCTTCCAATAAGGCAAAAGATGGATCCTGTTTTGGCTACATCCTAGAGGTTCAGTGAGGAACAAAGGATGGAGCCACAGCCAAGGTTAGAGACTAGCTCTGACACAAGCAACTATCTGCAGTTAGTTACAAAGAGATTTTTCAAAATCATTCCCAAGTTGGAAACAAAAGAAGATATGGGCAGTAAGACCTCAACTTCAGTGCCAGAGACTCTATGTCTAACTGAGGAATCTTGGAAATGTTTGACAACAAGCAGCTGTCAACAGTACATTAGTACATCCTTGAGAGCCACCATACCTACTGGACTTCCCTTTGCTATCTATTATCTTTTTTTGTTTAAAAGAAAAGGCAGGGTTAGGTTCCATTACTGAAGGGGCAAACAAGGGTAGGAAGCTAATCACATGTGAAGTTCTACAGAAATGTAAGACATCACTGCACTGAGTATCTGCTGTAAACTCAGCCTATGTTAGTAATGCTCTGGCTTAGGCAACCTTATCTCCTTTGGCTGCAAGAAGTTGGCATTTACAATTTTCTTTTACTGTCCGGTGGGATGGTAGTAGACAGACTCAGTGCTCCGAAGTGCTCAAGTGTCTCTGTCTGGACCACACAAAACATTGCCAGAGGGCTGAAAGAGGTGAGGTCTCCTCTGGAGTATTTTGTCTGGTTCTGGGTCCCTCAGTAAAAGAGAAACACGGACATACTAAAGAGAACCAAAAAAAGGGTCATGAAGGTGACTCAGGGACTGAAGGGTCTCTCATATAAGTAAAGGCTGAGAGACCTGCAACTGTTTAGCCTGGAGAAGAGAAGGCTCAGGGGGGATCTTAATGTATATAAATACCTGAAGGGAGAGTAGAAAGAGGATCAAGCCGGGCTCTTCTCTGTGGTGGCCAGTAACAGGACCAGAGGTAATGAACACAAACAGACACACAGGAGTTTCATTTGAACATCAGGAAACACTTTTTCATTGTGAGGGTGACCAAGCACAGGCACAGGGTGCTTAGAGGGATATGGAGTCTCCATCCTTGGAGATATTCAAAAGCCATCTGGAAATGGTCCTGGACAACTGGCTCAAGGTGTCCCTGCTTGAGCAGGTGGATTGGATGAGATGGCCTCCACAGGTCTCTTCCAACCTCAATCATCCTCTGGTTCTGGGACCTGTGGGGATGTAAAGACTACGGTCAACACTGAGCCCAGTTCTATGGCTCTGTTCAGAAGAGGTAAATTTGCATTTCCATTACTTATGTCATTTCATTCACGTGCCATAGCGAATAATTATGGCCTTACTCTGCCAATGATCAAGGTGTCTAGATGGGGGCTTCCAGCTTTGGACTGTAGAACAAATGCAATAATGTTCCCAGACTGATATACTGCCTCTCTCTGCTGGGTATTTTAGGTACATTGGAAGAGTGAGACTTATTTAACCAAAGGCTGATGTTCACACCAGGAAGTCTGGATTCCCACTCAGGACACTAAGTCACATTTATACTACGTGTCTTGTCTTATTGATAGACAGACAGGATTACTCCTCTTGTATCTGTGTAAAATCCATTTATTTAGTGTTGCAAAATTAGTCTTTGCAAAAGGCTGATTTTCACTTGCAGACTTTTTCACTGCAAAAGCTGCAGATGTAAATTAGAAATCTGCTTCCTAAAGTATTCTGCAGGGCACTCTCTTGGGAAATGGGAGACCTAAGCTGTAAATCTCATCTCATTCTTGTGGTTAGCTGTGTCCTGTGAGCCTGTCTGCTGAACTGGGGGTGCATATTTTGTTACAGTTCCTTAATGACCAGTAAAGCTATTTCTGGAGAGCAGCAAACAGCACTTTGGAATTAAAATGTATGTACGAGTTCTTTAATTTATTCATGTTTTCAAAAAGAAAAGGGATGTGTGATAATTTAGTAGGTTTCAGAAGGCTTTTTACGTTGCCAGAAAGGATCAGACCCTTCAACTAACACAACTTTCTGCCCATTCAAAGTTTGCAAATGTAAAAAGCAGGAACCCTATGGGTGGACTGGTGCCAGTATTCTCACAATGGTGCAAATTGCTTTGTCAGTATCAGTCTGACTGCACTGGGTAACTTCTGCCAGAGTTTAACACAGAAAGCTTCCTGAGCCAGGAAGATAGACCAGTCTATGAAAGCTTGAATCAACATTTTGGTGGTTTCATGTTACTGGTTTTCTTTTGTGTTACTATGCATATGCTTTACTCATTTCCCAGTTCCCGACTTGTTTTTTTTTTTAAATCATTTCTGATCACATTACATACAATTAAATTACTTCACTGAACAAATCATGTCCATAAATTTGTCTTATTGATTGTCCAGAACACAGTGCTTCAAGAACCCAGTGTGCTGCATGGCTCCTGTACAGCTCTGCAAGACGATAAAATGATTTATTCTAATGGATGACCCATTTATGATGGAAAAACAAATCTAATTTCAATTACTGCTCCAATTAGGATGACTCATGAAAACTGGAACTTTTGTTTTAGTATAGGTCAAAAAACAATGAAGAAAGATTATATTCATTATGCAGACTCCTTCTATCTGTTATTTACCAGTATAAATAATACATTTCAGTTTGTGTTTTTGTTGATAATAAATTTTTGAGACAGAAAGGATCTGTAAACTGCTTTTTTTATTCTTTTAGAGATGCCTGCAAAAATACATCAATATTGTGACTTATAATAATATATGATATAGACATTCATAGTGAAAGGAAAAGATTATCTGCTACATCAGGTTTCTGTTTATTAGAAGGATTTTGCAGTGGAGTAAAGACCAAAGGAGAAGCAGTAGGGCCAGCACTGCTGGAGTAGGAAAGGTTGATTGTCTGCTCTGTCATTATCTCTGACCTCCAGAAAAGCCACACTGGGACATGTGGGCCATCAGCAAGCAGTGGCAGTAGTACAACAGAGCAAGTGTTGCTCCTAGAAACAGTAATTATGCGCCCACTCCTTTACCATGGAAGAGAGAGAAGTGCAGCTCCCCAAGGATGTGTCTCTGCCTCTGTCTGATATTTTCAGCCCATTTATCCTTCTCTGTGAAACTTCTAGCTCTAGGTAGGTCCCAGTCTATGATCCTTGGTTACCTAAAATTCTTGATGTCCTGAAAAGTACACAAATCTTTATAAGCTTGAACTGCTGTCACCATTTCAGATCGTAGTGAAAACAGAACCTTTCATGAAATAGGGTCTGTTCTTCTTGTCAGTATAAATTGCATGAAGCTCAGTTGGCTCTTGATATCTCTGTGTCCTAATGAGAGGTGTTAAGGACAAATTTCACAAAACAGTTCAATGTGCAAAATCCATCAGTTCTCTAGCCTCTGATAATATATTAGTACAAATATTAAGGTTGTTGCCTTGTTTTGCAGTAAATATTCAAAGGGCCCTTGGGGATTTTGAGTGGCTGTTTTGTAGACAAGCAAACCTCAGAGCTAGAAGGTGTATATTTCTGTCACAATTCATTGACAAATATATTTTTCTTAATAAAGAGTGAATGACATGAGGCCTTATTTTACCACTCAAAGAAGTTTCTAAAGCCCTCTGAGGGGCTGATGAGCATTTCTTGATCTCTCTATTGGTTTAGAAGAAAGAAGTATCTAGAAAATTATTTTTGTGTCCTCCTACTATGGTTACAATTTGTGGACACAACATTTCAGAATATGTGAATTCCCAGAGGAAACTTATGTATATTGAAGGGCTGAAGCATCAGGGGGCAATCTTTGAGAAGTGATGCCTCTCAGCATTTAATGAAAGCGATGCAAATCAACCCAACCCTTAATTCAGCACTGTGTCATGAAGCCTTAAATAAAGACTTTTTTCCAAATTAAAGTACATAAAAAAACCCTTTAAACAGTGAAGCAACAACAGGAAAAACACATAAAAGTCAGCTGGCACATCCTTTTCAAAAATAACCTTGCAAATGCGCTGGTCAAGTCAGTGAGGTGAGAGAAAAAAAAGAAGAGCAAATGTACTTTCTCCAGTTGTTTTTAGGTCAGCTATCATAAACATGCTTTGAAGTTGGCCCTTTACTCAGTAGGAAATATAAGTAAATGTGCACTTCTTTAATGCTAAACATTAGGAGACATTTACATGGAACATGCATCTAAGCAAGAGATTTTGTATATAATTGCAGGATAATCAGAAGGAAAACTCCAATTCCAGAAATCCCAGTGAGTGTGCAGTACTTCAGCTGGCAAACAAACACAAAATAGGTCTTTCAGAAAAGTTAAGGAGTTTCCTCAAAGACCAATGTTCTGAGTTTTAGAATGTTGGTTCTTTAATTTTCCTAATTTGATTAGTTCTGTTTGGTGGGGGATTTTTTTGAGAAGAATAGAAGTAAAAGACTGAAACAGCATAGGAAATTAATTTCTAATATGTTTCTAGTATTTAGCAATAAGTAATTTTGTAGAATTTCCCAGTTTCTAAGCCATAGGAGCATGAATCTATGGGGACAACTAATTTGAGATAGAGGTTTCTGGGACATTATTTGAAAACCCATCAAAGGCAGTGGGAGTCTGTCCAATAATATGAATGGGAAAAATTCCCAATTATTCCAGGGAGGTCAGAATTTGGCAGAAGCTACTAAAGGAGTGGAATTAAGCATAAAAAAGAATTATGCCCTGCAAGCAAACTATAATAATGTATACCAGAATTTAAAGACCATTTCTTTTCCAAAGGGGCTCCTTGCCTAGGCCTGTGTCACCACAGATTTCTAGTAGCTTCCCCTCCAAGTGTTGGTGAATCCCAGGATTGTTTACTGCCTAAAATCAAAAGTGACTGCACTGAACCCATTTCAATGTCTACATTTACCAAGAGTATAAAATAATAGCAGAAGTAAGGTGCTATTGACATTTATCTAGAAAAAATGGAAAACTTCAATATCTGGTCCCTAGAATCACAGTTAAACTGCAGTAACTTTCATAATGAACGTGATCTGCTATCCAGTAGTTCATATCAATGAAATCTCGGGGTTTTTAACACACACAAAATTCCATTTGATGCCACCAGAACAGTTGCATTTCTTCAAATGAACTCAAGAATGAATGTGTATTTCTAAGATTAGGGCTGCCTACAGGGAGGTTTATTTTCAAATAAATATATTTTCATTTTCAGACTTCCAATGTACTCAGATAGTAACCTCTATATTGGCCTTACTTGTTCCAAATCCGTAGTAAATAATTAGCATGAATGGTTAACAAGAGCCAAGTTATAGGCAATTTGGCATTCAGTTAAGGGTTTCTGTGCTGAAGAAATATTCCTGTCTTAGCTTACCGGAAACTTTTAGGTTCAACTCTGAAAGATCATTCAGCCCTTGGTTGGAGATTTAGTTTTAACCCTTGCAGAGTATTATTTGTTTGACTGCCCCATTATTTTCTCATCTTGAAATGACTGAGTCACTGTAAGTACTTATCTGGTGCTGATGCCTTTTACATTTGTTAAAACATTCTTCCTCTTATTGCTGGCCCTGCTGTTGTCTGGGCACTGACTCATCCTGAGATTCTTTTTTTGGTTTTTTTTAGAGATATGTTAACATATGCTTTTTTACTTTCTTTTTTTCTTTTTCCCATCATTCGTTCAGAAATACAACAATACTCTCAAATCAACTCAATTTTGAAGGACCATAAAAGTATAATTTTAAAAGATGTTTGTCTGCAGTTTGTACATATGAATGTGTGGGAATTAATTCACCAATGCATTTTTTTACTATTAGTCTGGAACTGCACAACTGTGTAAAATTTTAGTAGAAAACTGGCACGTACCAAAAATAGATGAAAAATACCCTTGTGTTGTGACTAATCCTCTTTGAGTTTTGCTTTCACATTTTGCTGAAGCTTTGACAGAAATCAACAGGTTATTTCACACAGTTCAGTGGGAATTGGTCTAAGTCATCAGTTATCCACCAATAACTTCCTCTGACTTTGGCATATAAAAAAGCAGTTTCAATCCTGTTAGTGAAGCTTGTGTTTCTGTAGAGTAAAAAGAAAAAAAATAAAATTCCAGTTTATTCCCAAGGGACCAGGACTTGGCTCAGGTCATTGCTAAGAGTTCAGTACTGAGAACTTCAGTATGATCATGAATACAGCAGTAGAAGATAGAGTAACACACCATTTCTAAGTGTTTAACTATCTGACTGAAGACAGATACAATTAAACCTCTGCCCTCACTTTAACCAGAACTAATCATTATCATGTACAGTTGTTATAGTCTATGCTCCTGACATCTACTATATATCTCTGCAGTGTCACTTCTAAAGCTGCATAAATACTGAAGAAATAAAGGTGCAACACAACAGAAGAAGATAGACTGTCTGGGGCCTTGTTTCAAAGCTTTTGATCACTGAAGCATAGGGACAGTTTTCAAGAAAACTAAATTCAGAAGTTTATCTTTTAGTTTCTCCCCCTTCCAACATGTTTGCCTTTAGGGTACCACTGGAAAATGTTTATGGCCACACAGGCAAAATGAAACTGTTAGATTGAAAGATAGTTAATATACTGCATTAAGCTGTTAAATTATTCCTAAATAAGAGAGCCTGTCTGTCTTATTGGACACCCCCTTCAATGTTAAGACACAGATCAGGTTGTCTTAAAGTTGACTTTTTCAACTAGTTAATAGATATTTATCATTGTCTTCAAAATTTTTCATTCTGAAGAAGTTTTATTTGTATCTAAAATAGAGATATTGGGTGGGTAATTATGTAATGTCTTCATCAAATCATAATTGCATCCAGAGGTGAGGCAATAATTACGTTAGACTGAAATTTTGTACAGTATTCCCCATTCATGTGTAACCCATACTAATACATACAACAGAAGGTGGGCATGGTGACGGGTGACATTTATCTGCAATCATTTAAAGGAAAAGAAGACACTGTGGAGAGACAGATCACTCCTTATAGACATAGACAGAACTATGTCCTTACACAATCCTCCCTAAATTTTCACAACTTGCATTCAGTTCCTGTTTACACACATATGGCTCCTGTACTTTTTACACAGCGTGGATTTAAAGGAAAGGTAGGCTGAATCCTCTCCATTTGGGTCAATGTGTTCTTAGAGCACATTGTTCATCTTCTGGTGAACACCTGAGTCTAAAATGAAAAAGAAGGTAGAAAAGTGATTTGGTCCTCCTTATCTTGTTCATTATACATTCATGTGCTGATGGAGATATATGTGATCTTAACAAAAAGACTTATTGCCTTTTCTTGTATTTTTATATCATTTTAATTTTTTACTATTGCCTCAAAGAATAGATTTCAGCCAACATGAATATTTTTCAATATACAAAATTATTTTCATTAGGACTGGCTAAACTAATCTTCTGAAATTTTTTTATACTCTTTTTCCTCTCTGTGAATTTTTCACTATTTTTCATTTTATTTTCTTCCCTTTTTATTTTTTTTATTTTATTTAATTTTTATTTGTTGGTCTTTAGTTCTACTGAATTTAGACAGTTTTCTTGAGCATGTCCTATTTCTTAGTACTTTCCACACATCTATTACAACTGAAAGCATTTAAAAGTCATTATAGCCACAGTGACCAAAGTTAGTAAGTTAATTTAAAAATCATGCATAGTTTCCAGCATTATCACATTTGTTTTCCTTTAATTTACTTCTTGGTTTCTCAGCTTGTACTTTTATGCTTAGATCATATTTTCCAGCTTTTCTCTCCTATGCTAAAGTCAGATTCAAATTCCTTATATTCAGACAAGTCTATCTGGTGTTTAAAAAACTTACATACTTTCCAATAAAATGAGAGCTGTAAATACATTGTCAGAGTTTTGATTTGTAGGCAAAAGACATTTTCCCCCTGTTCATCTGTTGCATAAAAAGTGTTCAAGAAACAGAGTCAAGTGGACATTAATTCTTCTCTGAGCTTGTTCTCAGTTTTGTTATTCACTTTGCCTAGTGGTCAGAGTTCTTTGTGGAAAATGCTTGGTGATGCTTTAAATAAAACCTGTCCTGGAAAAGATCTCAAATGTCATTTAAGTCAGTCCCTTCTCTGAGATAAGGCCAAGATTTCTATGACATGTTTGCCTAACCTTTTCTTAAAACTGTCCTTTATATGATAAACCAGATAATATGTTCCAGTAGTTAATTCACAGTCAGATTCTCTTTACCTTGGTGTTCAGTTTATCTCTTTCATTTCAATTTCTCTTTATCTTTTAACTTTTCATGTGTCAAGACTCTTTAGAAATGGCAACTGCAGTTCCTTCTCCTTTACTTCAGGTCAATGTTTATAGAAGTTCGATCATTTCATACCATTCCTCTGAACTCTCTTTGATTCTTATCTTTGAATGCAGTTCTCTGTACTGGACACAATACTTCAGATAAAGCTTCCTCAGTGTTTTGTAAGGGGACACAATTACCTATGGATCATACTTCTGTTTACACATGCCTGTTGATACTTGCCTATTATTGTGCAATCAATAACAGGCAAAAAAACCCTCTGACTGTGGTTTCTTATATCCCTAGGTTATGTCATGCACAAACGGAGTCTAAATCAGTTCTTATCTAACCTTTGATCTTTGTATTCTTCATTACAGAACTGCAACCTATTTAACCTTTTCAAAGAAATTCTCCAATCAGTTACTATAATTCCAATTCAGCACATTGTAGTCACATTGCCTTTTAAATTAGTGTCATCTGTAATGTAATTAAGCAGACTTTTTATTCTGTTATCCCAGTAGAGAGCAAAACTGGGGAAGTACCCAATGATTACCCCAGAAGAAGTCCACAAAATATGAACCAACATTAGGTATTCTATAAGTACAATCTTCTATCTGGTTTTGCTTATATCTGATCATAGATCTGAGTCATGAAATTCTTAGCCTCATTTTGAGAAGATCATACAGGACATTTTAAGAATTTTCCTCTGGCTGAGACACAAGAAAATGATGGTCTTTCTCCTTATCAGTTGATATATGGAAGAATCTTAAACATTTATTCTTGTTTATTCTTGAGAATCAGTGTTGACTCTTTCACATTTCTTATTATTTTCTAGCATAATTGTTACAGATAATTTTAGTTCTTTACCTAGTATTTTTCTGTAAATGAAAACAAAATGAATGGTCTACAATATCAGAGATTGTCATCTTCTTTCTCTTTTAAAGGGACATTATAATCTAGACATTCATCAAAATACTTTAGTCACTTGTCTGCAGTACCCTAATTAGGAATCTTGACAAACTGGACACCTCTTTGAAACAGTACGGAGAGACAGCCAACTTTCATATATTTGGATTAAATACTAAATAAATATAGACAGCTAATTAAGATGATCAGTAAATGTTTAAAGTTAGGGACTAAAAAACCTTGGTTTTATCCATGGAAACCCCATCTATTCTCCATGACTTCTCAGTTCTTCATTAATATTTTAGAGCCTTTTTATGCTATTTCTCTAATCAACACAGAATTAATTTCACCAGACTTGGTTGATCTAAAGTGACACTTATCTGTTATACCCTAAGTTTTTTACCTCTTATTCTTTATTATGTTAAATTCAACTGAAACCATCAAAAATTTTACTGAAGCATGATGTAAAAATGACACTAAACACTGCCTTCTTCATATTATCATCCATTGAGAACTTTCACTATTGAGTAGTAAATGAGGTCTGTTTTGTCATCTTTACTACAGTATACTCATTCTTTCTCATTATACTTTATAGACTTTTCTAGTTCTACAATATTTTGCGCTTTGGTTTTTATCCCTAGAGGTTTTCTCCTGCAGTTATCTGAAGTCATTTGACCTACTTTCCTGTATGCTTCCTTCAATATTTGTAATCACTGAAAGGCTGATGATGTAGAAAAGTTAATAATTTAAATATTTTTCAGCTTTTCTCCACGTTACAGTGGTGGGTGCTTGTATATTATTAATATAATTTCCTTCAGGTGCTGCCTTATTATAATAATACTGTAATGCCACCAACAAAACATTACTAAATTAAATAGAAGTTGCTTAAAAGATGATATTTTGATTGTGGTAATGTGTACCCCATGGAAAGCTGGAAAAATAGCAGAAAAAAACCCCAAACAACATATAGTAAAACTCCAGAGCATCAAGGATTCATTTCAGCAAGGTTGCTTCCAGGCAAACTCAAACTTCTCACCATGAGTGGCTTCTATATATACTTAATAAATATTTAATTCCTACTGTTCAGTCTGTTCAATCCATCCCTTGATAATGAAACAGTTGTTTTTGAAAGCTCATCTATTTATATCCACCTGCTTCACATGCACAAGCAGACTGCTTGATACAGAGAGATGAGAGAGACATAAATAGGGATGTGTGTTAATCTCATTTTGACTTTACATTTGGTATTACTAGAGTAACTCTAAATCTAAAGATACGTTAGTATAAAACCATTTGCATCTGAAATGTAAATCAGACATTATTTGTCTGATTGATCAGACATGAGAAATCAGACATGTAGTTAGGTTGCTGACGTGTTTGTTCATCATGCTGAATTTCCTCACAAATAGAGCATTAGGAGTACAATATGCAAGCTGCTAGGGAATAGTCACTAACAACATTTAGTATACTTTACTAAAAAATGCCTTTGACATAAGGTTTGGTACTGCTTTAAGATTTTCTATGTCCTTTAAAGGAGCTCAGGTGGTTAACGATGCTGTCATTTTTCTTAAGCTGTTTCTCCATGTATGACTTCAGACATAAAATATTACGATGTACAAGGTATTATCTAATCCTTTGTCCTTCTTATATTACATGATCAAAGGCACTATGAAACCAGTAATAAGACTAACATAAGCTCTGCTTTATTTCACTTAAGTAGAGAAAATGTCTTTAAAAATGTGTCCGGTTTCAGAGTCTGAGGAAGGTTGAGGTCAGTGTTTCTAACTATCTTGGTTTACAAGAACAAAGAATTCTCCTCACTTGGCCTGTAATTATCATCTGGACCTTGACATTTGATATGAACACAGAAGCAAAGAGTTCCCATTCAAAAATGCATTTCTAGAACTGTGTTTGACATATTTTCAAATTTTTAAAAAGAAGATATAAATCTATCCGTCTACAGTCTTAAGCTCAATGGTGATAGACATTTTCCAGACATTTGCAATCCTTTGGCCTATGTTAAGTAGAAAATCAGATCACAGTGGTTTCTCTTAACCTTAACATTTATTAATGTAGTTTAAAAATTAGAAATAATAATGGCAAAGATTATAGTCAGACCTTTTCCATGGAGTGGAATTGGAATATAGCACTGTGGGGGGGAAAAAAAAAAAAAAAAAAAGTAAATGCAAGTTCACCCAAGCTCTGCAGAGCAGCATAAATGATCCCAGGTGCAAGGCACTGAGTGGGCAAAAGATGAGATTTGCACACCACTATTACCTTTAGAAGGAAAACTAGGAAATGTGGGTTTTTTATTTAAGTGGAAAAATAAATGTAATTAACCATATTGAAAAAAGCACAATAAAGTATAACAGGGCCTAGAACATGAAAGGGATAGTTGTCTTATTGCCATTTCAGGAATGTGCTTAGCACTTAAATCATTCATCCAAAAGACAGTGAGATCTGAGTACCAGATCAAATCCTCAGGAAGGCTTTACTCTGTTACATTTACATGGAATTTTACGTCGAACAGCAGATAAAAAGATGAGGAGGGAAGATTGGAAACACCAAAAAAAAAAAAAAAAAACCTAACCAAAATTATCTGTCTAACAATTAATCTAGTTCTCTTTTCTCTTCAGCAAAATTTTTTGTGGAGGCTCCTTCTTTTTATCTTGTTCTGCACGCTGATAGCTAGGAAGTTGAGGATCTAAGCAGGCTCAGGTGTAGGAAGGACCATCCCATCTACCTTCTCAAAATACTACTTCCCCAAGAAAAGCAGCAAGAGCACCTTCTCCAGCCAGGTTTAGGCAGCACGGCACCTCTCATGACCAGAAGCATGGCTTTATGAAGACTTTGACTCCAGGGAGAACAGGGATATCTGAACCCTACCTTGCCAGAGCATCAGGAGGAAGAGGAGTTCAAATAGGCTTCTACACCAACTGTCCCTTCCCCCAGACAGCATTCAGAGGTGTTTGGGTCTTGTGTAACACTTCCCAGAAGTATCTGCCTCTGTCAGGGTGCCATGTGTGGGGCGTCCTTTACCCAACTTTATCTGTGTGTCATGGAGAGGTCTTACCTATTCTGGTTGTCTGGCTCCCTCTATAGTCAGCTGAGACAGAGATGCTGCCAAAGGGTGGGTGACTCATGTTGGGACATCTGGGGCTAGTGGATAAATCTCACTGGGCCTGGTTATTCCTGGCTGAAGAGGAACCCTGCATCTTCAAATAAATCCCTAACTTTTAGATGACTTAAAGTACATGAAATATCTTTCAGGTCAGACTTGCCTATTCTAACACGGGCTATTCATCTAATCATTGTAATATCTGAATTGAAGATTCCCAGCTACACACTCTGAACCTCATTTTATCTGTTCTTAACCCAAAAACACCTGTTATGTGTCATAGTAACACCTTACCAACATTTGCCTGAGTTGTCAGCTTACGACTTGGATGAAAAACCTTTAAACTTGATTCTTTCAGTAGATTTGTATGCACCAAATATCAGCTTCTTAGTGTGTGACTCTACATACTTTCATAAGCTCAGATTTGCTCCAGCATCCTTTGAAAATATGGTCAAATGCCCCACTTTTCCTTGAGGATGGATGTCACGTAATAAAACCTCCAAGCTTACACACATTCTCAGTAAATGTGGCTGTAAATTCAATTCCAGTAAGCAGACTTGCCTTTCACTTCTGGCACATTCCCTTTATTAGACTACATACATTCCAGACTTGATTTAAATGACAACAAACAAATTAACAACCTTTATTTCTTAAGATGTGTTTTCCATCCTGTATTGCACACAGAATGCCATATATGAAAAAGTGTGTGAGTTTTGCCTTCTTATGAACCCTTCTGAAAGCAGAAACACAATTGCTTATTTATAAACCCAGAGGAAAATTTATCGTGGAACCTCAGAGTTTGAATATGTTGCTCTGAAGTTAAGTGAAAAATTAATTATGTTAGGGACTTCAGGTTAGCTAAACAGAGTGGGGTTTTTTTTTTTGTTTATTTGTGTGTATGAGTGAGAAGGGAGTTACTATATATGGGATTTCTTGGTTATTTTTGATACAAAAGAGAGTATGGAAAAGCCAAAAGTATTATTTGCTTTCATGCCCATGGGATCAAGGCCACAAAACCAAGAAAACAGTGTGGTCCAGATCCAAGAATTTATTTAGAAAAATACAGCTGGCTTTGATTTTTAAGTAGTTTAAATACCCAAACTTCTAAAAGGGCTTGGGGACACTAAAATTATAGTTTTATTTCATTATTACATAGTTTCAATGATCTCCAAATTCCTCAACATTTTAATCACTCATGACTGATATAGTTCACATATACTCTTAATATAGGAAACAATTTTGTTTTACCCACATTTGTAAAGGAGATGAGATTATCACCCTTCATCTTAAGAACATTAAAAACTTATACAGAAAAACGTGGATACTACTGTAACTACAATAAATTTATTACTTGGACTAGAGGCTGGGATAATGCTGGAGTATTCAAATGCTTTCCTACTGCCTTTGTTGCATTTTAATCTCCTTTTCAAAAGAGCACGATACACTTCCTATTTAGACACTTCTTACAGTAGTTTGTTGACTACAAACTGAGTGGCTGAATCAATAAATGATTCACAGCAATGGTTGCTCATTGGAAAAAAACTCCTGATTCCAGCAACTCCTGATTCTGGGTTTCCAAAAATGTTTGGATCTCTCCCAAATCTGCAATAAATTATTTGTATTTGTTAGAGGAATCATCCCTTCCTTGTGTATTACGGCATTCTGTTGTGCAATGTGTCATTATCTGGTGAAACTAGTCCCAAATGTGAAATCTTGACAGAAACAGAAAAATATCATGATTCCTTCTACAATTGTCTAAGAACATTACCAGTTTCTTTTTACATTTTGACTATAGAACGGCATCTAATACTAATACAGTAGTGTAGAACCACAGTTTACATATGATTAATTCAACTATACTACTGGTTTTCAAGTAAATAATACAAAGAGAACTACTGAGTTAGCAATTAGACACATGCAAAAAAGGATATTTAGAAAGCAAAATCACTTCTGGGGCATTATGGGAACTTGAACGCGTGACAAACAGCAACACTGAATCTTAATTTTTAACTACTGGTATCTGAGGAGATAGTGACTAGCTTACCTAGCTGGTTGGCTTCCTGAGAAAGAGAAATCTTAGATTTTCATGTAATTAAACTATGCAACACCTATAGCATTAGCCAGTATCACCTGCAGCCTCTTGAAACAACTTTTAATTTAAACACAAGATTTAATGTTAAAAACTGAGTATGTTCCTTTCACAGCACTTTAATTATATCAGGAGGTAATGCCATTTGGTGACACATTGCAGTGCAGAAGAGCCAGGTGATCAAGATCCTTACGGGTCCAGTACATTATGGTCTGACACTGGTCACCTGTGTTTGTATCATGAGAAACTCTTACAGCCTGGGGACCAGATCCCTTTCAGGCAGAACCTAAACTAGAAGACACTCTCCAGAGGGACTTCCAATGATTCCCAGCTCCTAATGGGCACATAGCTGGCAGAATCAGACCAGAGGTAATCTGAATTGCACTCCCAAAACGCAGCTAGTCTGGATTAGGGGACCTTAGCAATGTCTGTAAGTGTCTGAAGGGAGGGTGGTCAAGATTATGGAAACAGGTTCTTCTTGATGATGCCAAGCAATAGGACAGGAGGCAAGGGGCAGAAAGTGATGAACATGATGTTCCACCTAAATATGAGGGAGAACTTTACTGAGCAGGTGACCACACACTGGAACAGATTGTCCAGAGAAGTTGTGGAATCTCCCTCAGTGAAGATATTCCAGAACCATCTGGACACAATCCTCTGCAATGTGCTCTGTATCTTCACTAGGTGTGCTGCCCTATGTGCTGGCATATACACATCACCACTCTGTGCCTGTGAACTGGACATAAAAGCGGTTTTCTAATTAGATATAAAGTAAATAAAGGGACTGGTTTCTTAACTTAAGCTTAGCAGTAAATTATCTCAAAATAATTACAGTAATGTGGTTCCTATGTCATATTTTGAGGGAATCTGCAGAACCTATTAGGGATTTACCCATATCAGAAAGGCCCTTGACTGTCTGGAAGTTGTTTACTGTTGCCTGATGTATTGCATTAGAGAGGGAGCCTATTTTGAGCCCGATGCCTGTTGTGGCAAATATTTTATATCCCTTATGTTACTGAATTAGTTAAAATTTGCTTGGATTGCCCAGGGAAGCCAAATATTGCTGATGCAGAACTAATATGGAGCAATTTAAAATCTGTATCCTCACCAGAGAAAACTACAAAACAGAGAACAGCTCTTACCTTTGTCACCCTTTAAATAGGGCCAATTACACAAATGCAACATGATCTTTTGTTAAACTCTTCATAAATACCATTTCAAGACAAAACAAAACAAACCATTGACCTATGTTGCATGATCATTTGTTTAAATGGCTTCTTCTCCACCAATATTTTAGAAAATCTGATCTATTATTAAAATTAAATATTAGATTTATTTTCATGTAGTTTTATTCTCTTTGAAATGTAGAATTCTTTAAATAATGTATTATGTGCTTAGGCCTTCTTTATGCACTAAGATTTGTGAAAATGACACCTTTGGAGCATACACAGGTGCAAATGTATTTCACTGCCACCCTTAAAATAAATATAACTCAGACTTCTTCTGAAGAAACCCTTTAATTATGCATTACTTTTTATCTCATTATTTGTTTAAACATTCACAGTTTTTTTCAGAACTGACATTGAACCAGTGGTTCATGTTTCTGTGTCCTGAAGGCGTTGGTAATTCCAAAACACTTGGGAGATTTATGAACTGTAATGGACAAGTTTTCTGAGTATCCTTCGAAGACCACACCAATTTATTAGCATGCCATTGTGACTTTTTAAAAATTAAAGACAAAATAATGAGTTTTCTCATCCATCTACTAAGACAGAAATCACATTTTCATCATCTCTTGTAATGCTTTTTATGTCACATTCCTTTTATTGATCTTGGACTAGAATTACATAGGAGGTTTCTTAGCAGGATTTATGAAATATTCAAATAGGATATCATAATCTGTTATAAAAATCTGTTCCCTAGCTTGCTTTGATTTACTGTTTTTATGTACACATATTACTGTTTCTGGGCCCTATCCTCAGATTTTAAAAAGCAATCAAACAGCCAGAGGAATGCAATAGAGAGAAAATAATAGGCATTTTTATGTACTGATGACCTAATCTCCTTTTTTGGCCATCCTGAGAATTTTATCTCATGTGCTTACCTAGCTAAGAAGTGACATCTTCTCAAGTGGATCATTTACATGAAGTATTGATGCTTTGTTATCTGTGAACTACTCATGGAGAACCAAAACGTTTATTTTGATAGCATTTTAAGAATATTTCAGTATGATTTCATTTTTTGATCAAACCAATGCCAATGGACACCATTGGCCACAAACGTGCCTAAATGAAATTTCAATTATTTGGGTAAAATGTGTTTGATTTCCTTTCTGAATGAAGGATCAGGCAATATTCATATAATATCAAGACTAAATTCAAGTTTCTTTGAAATTAATTATTTCAGTATTATCTTTAAGAACTAACTAGGAAATAAACAAGTTGAATCCTGGCTCTCTGAAGACAATAAGAATTTTTCCACTTAGTGACCATTTAATTCTCAGATTCAAACTGTTAAGAGTCCTTGTTGGAGGTTTCTAGAATATTGGGGTCCAAATTTCTCTGGCACTTTGTGATCTTCTCTCATCTTTGATTGTCATTTTTGTCAATGTCAGGTGCACACTTACATTACGCATCTGATTTTATCATTAGCTAGATATGTGCAATTTGACCCTGAAGTAAAATCCAGGTGCTAAACTGTGATTTCTTAATAACAAGTCCATTTAAAGAATTTATTGCAAAGTTGAACAGAACAGGAAAAGATCTTCAAATAAATCAAATAACTGTAGAGAAAATGCAGGAAATTAGTACATGGTACATTGCTTTTTATAGTAAAATGTGTAGCAGAATGCAAATTCTTTAAAGGGTTGATTCTAGGAACATTTTCAAAGGCAGAAAGAACAGTTAGTGGTCCAGTTCTCATTGAAAACTAATGGGGCTCAGGTACATCTGTCTACTTTACTCTGTCAAGAACTTCTTCAACATGACATATTTTGGAATTTTCGATGTGTTTGTCAGTTTTATGTTTCAGTTAGTGTTGTAATTTTTCCCTTCTTTCCAGAAGAATTTTGTGAGCTTCTGCTTTCATTTAAAAAAGCAGTTACTTTTTTTTCCCCATTGTAACCTTTTCCTGAAGGCAAGAGAAATAAAGAAAAGAAAATTAAATAAATCAAATAAATAAATTCCAGAATACTATAACAATTCAGCTTAAATAATACTGGTGATTTTGGGAGGTCTTTCTGATTTTCTGAATTCTCATGCTCAACCATACTCTGTAGTTTTTTTTCCTTATGCAAAACCATTTTAATTTTCATGCAGCTCCAGGAGGACTAAAGCAAGATTATCTGAGTGAATGCAGCACAAGAAGTAGAAAACTCACATATAGATTAGCTCATACTGTTATCCCAGCTAATGCAACCAGTCACCCTTACAGACCTTTTGGACATTTGGAAGGCTGCCACTGTGGTTCTGTCTCCTGACACAGAGCCATAAGTAGTTTATTCTGGATATCTGTCACACAATATCTTTTTACTGTCTTGTGACACCTGTAATAGAGATCAGTGTATTCATGTTATTGCTTTTGACAGTCTTTATTTTTTAAAATTACTTCAGTGGTCTTCCAGCTCATCCCTAGCATACGTTTCCCTGTTTTCTGTCAGCATGTCATGTCAAAATATCTATCAGAACTATCACTACTCAGACAGAAAGGCATTGCAAACGTAAAAATCCACATCTGCTACTTATGCATCCTTGCTTTCCAACATCACAAAAAACAATCTTCTTAGCAGAAATTCTATCAGGGTGGAATTGGGTGCCTGAAGGGAGGAGTAGTGGGTACTGCCATTCAGTGCTTCTGCTCCCAAATATGATCAGTGACTTTAAAAGGCAGATGTCTGCTTGCTTTTAGAACACCTTAAATGCATTTGTGACAATTGCAAAGCGTGTCTTTGGACATCATATTTTCTCTGTGTGCAAGTAATCTTGAACAGCTAAGTAAATATTTATCTGAACATCTTCCATATCCTGTGCAAATGGTCATTTGCTCAGTTATTCTCACTGTACTGATGATTTTTAATTGAAGAATAACTTGAGTAGGAAATAGAGGTCCAAAAAGGACCTTATGCTGTGGATTTATCCTCAGAGTACTCATCATGATTTTCTTAAGTGTTTATATTGCCTGTCATTTGGTTTTCATAATTATTGTAGTACTAATAAGTAAAAGGGGAAAATGTTTTTAAGCATTAGCTTTCCCAGTGTTTGACTCCAGGCATACTTAGACACCACACCTTTCACATCTTATTTAATTATCTTAACTAGACTGAACATGATAAAGGAGGGGTATGTGCGAGAGCCAGGACGAATTCAGGGTATTTAGGATCTGAACAAGAATTTCAAGAAAAATTGCTGAGCAGTATCAGTGCATGTTGGTTTGTATTTTCTGGGAACTGGTTTAGTTAGGTCCCCCAGGCTCCCCTTATAATTACCAGAGAGATACAGGTACTTTTAGGCCACGATCCATTTGGTCTACTTTATCTGCCTACTTAGAATGAGCTAAATAGCATCCTTGGCTTTAATGACTATTGCCCTCACAAATGCTCAGATTTCCACCGATTATAAAGGCTCAGACTGAAGCAGATATAAGTTTAAACAAATTGAGTGTCAGTCAAATGACTCAATTCAGGTTTCTTTTATCTTTTTACATTAAACAGAAGACATAAGGACCTAGATTTGCAAACCAAGGCATTCTTCTCACTAATTTTAGCCAACCGAAAGTTGATTGCAGAACACAGCAACTGATACACGTAATGTCATCTCTGGCACTCAGGAGGTGAATGTCCTTTTCTATTAACTATACTGGGGATTAAGTGATTCAGTTACACTTAGACAAAGGACAACTACATGGTTAAAATTAAACAAGAGAAAAATCCTTCAGATTCTAGGACTATGGTTCCAAAGACACTTTGAGCTATGTTGATCAGCCAAAAATATTGCCTTTCAAAGGTGATAAACTACCTCAGGGACAAAATCAACATTTTTTTATGGTAATGTTGGCAATTTTAAGTACAAAATACTCAAATGGAAGGTTAAGATGTTCAAACTTTTGATTTATTGGTGTCAGCCACTGAGATCAGTGGAAACATGATGTGATACAGCACAAATTGAATTCAGTGATGAAGTAACTTGTATGCAACATCAGAACTGCAACAATATACTCTGGCATGGATCATCTGCCCTTCCTTCTTCCTTGGCCTCCTTTGACACAGCTTTTTTCTAGTCATCACTGGATGAGTCTCCATCCTATATCCTTGGCCAACAGCAATGCTTCCTTATTAGATTCAAGTGTAGCTCCCTGGATTTGGAATAAGTTTTTCACACCTTTCTGCATCATCTGAGTAATGGTTCTGTGTAACAAGAAAAAGAAGTAAAGGGCTTTTTTCTGCAGCAGGGATGGATGACACTTATGGTTCAGACAATAACAATCTAGCACAAATAAGAAAGACAACAGCTCAGTCAAGCAAAGGACATTTCAACACTATTTGGTAGTGTTTAACTTCTTGGCACAACTACTTGGTAATGACTATGAGAAAACATTCTGATGCATTTAAAAGTTTGCCTTAAGTAATTGTGTCCTCTGTACAGTAATTTCTGGACTAAAAAGTTTTCATAAGAAACCATTTCCATATGAATTTAATAAAAAACATCTTCCTTTTGTATATTGCTCTAGATTTGCATGTCTTCTATTAGGAAATTCCTAACTGCAGGCTCAGTCGAGGAAATGTTTGCAATAATTCTTAGTATTTTCAAATTCTGTTTTGATCCTGTGCAAGTTCATAAGTTAGAAATTGCTACAATTTAATTAGGAAATTCTTGTTGTTGTCCAAATTCTTGCTTCTGTTATGTAAATAACAATGGAACAAATTATATTTTCTTGCTATTCAAATCAGGAAAACCTAGACCCACTGTGAACATGTATTTACAGATCAAGCAATAATAAAGTGGAAAGCAAATAGTTTGCTGGTATCAATTTTTTGCCACTTTTTACAAGAAACTGAATGTTCAGAAAAGAGATTTACTTTGATTTAGATTTCTTAACTGATTTAGATAGAATTTCATAGTATAATAGATGTTCATTTATAGACTAAAATTATCATAGTAACTTCCAAATTCATGAAAAGACAAGAAATGAACATTTATTAGTCAATGTAAGTTAGAAATATATACTTTGTGGAATTGCTAAATGATATCTACTGTATACTGGGTATAAAACTTTTACAAACTAGAGTTAGACAGCTCCTATTCTCTTGCAGATCTATAAAGTGGACTGCAATTATTACTTTTACTGATGCAGACTATTTTGATGGAAATAAGTATATTTAACATATTTTCCCATAAATCTATTAACTCTTTACAGACAAATATTAAATATAGAAAATTTAGATAAACATGCCTCTTTTCCAAAAACTTGAAGTTTTCCATCCCAAAATTTTGTTGCAGTACCTTAGTGTACCTAAGTGTGCCAAGAAAGTCCCAACTTACGTGTCTCATGCTCCCACTTCTCTTTGGGACCTAAGTTAATATGTGTTACCACATCTCCTGGTGCAGCAGGTCCTTGGTCTGGGGCATAGTGAAAGTCTTGTCCAGTCATGGAGAATTCCATACTGAAGATGAGAATCAGCTAAGCCATTAAATCTTCAGAAAAGCTGCACTGTAGTATATCAGACTTACTTGTTTTGGTTGTTTATTTGGGAAAACAATATAATTTACATTATTTTTGCTTCGCTTTGTTTCTTCACAAAAGTTTGGCTGAATCTCACAACCTGACTAGAACTTCAAATGAACCTCACTGAAGATCAACAAATAGCAATAGCATGTGTTAATGTTTTCGTTCTAAACTGATTAAATGGTTAAAATTACTCAAGTTACACACCACTCTTCTTTTTACAAGAGACTGAAGTTTTCCAAAAAGAATAATATTTAATTTTTTTTTTTAAAGGCTAGTACAGAAAATGAAACACCTTGTTCAGGGTAAACTTTCAGAGAATTCTGACTGTCACTCTGGCAGCTTCCTGGAGGCATACGACATTAGAACAGCCCTTGGACTTACTCGATGTAGTTTCCATACATGAAGCTCTTGAAGCTATGGGAGGACTTCAGGGAGTTTTGGATTCTGATGGGACTTGGTCTTTTCAGGAAATTTTCAGGGATCAGACTTTTAAGTTTTTGAGCTAGACACAGTTTTCAGTGGTTTGGGATTACGGAAAAAGGTTGCAGTACTTCCAGTGAAGATTTGGGCTTTTCCAGTTTTGAGGTTAGTTGTTTGCACAAGCTGGAGCATTAACAGATAGTGACAGCAGAGAAGCTCTAGCAGAAGTGCAAGCTCCCTAAAAGTCAGTGTTAGTTCAATTTTAACAGTAAATAACAATTGAAACATTACAAAAATTATGTGAAAAAAATATTGAGCTGATGATAATGAATAGTGGCAGCTTTTGGGACCTTAATACATAATGTTCTGAGGCAATGATAGTCTTTTAATTGACTTCAGAAGAACTTTAATTCAGACTTCAAATGTTATTTCAAATAATCTGCTAGATCATAGTATCTTCCCTCATTCAAAACATTTCGTTACTTGTCAAATGTCATTACTAAATGGGAAGGGAGACACCTCTTCAAAGAATACTAATCTACTGTCCGTGTCAATGGTATCCGTTTCTGACATTATTAATTCTGCTATCTTCAAACTTTACATACAATTTTAATATTCTTGTGTGATTTTTATGAAAAATATTACAACTAAATATGAAATACGCCAAAAGAAAAAAAGACAAAAATCTCTTTTTACTTGCTTTAGAAAACACATTCAGAAAGTAATTATTGTCCTATCCTTTGTCTAAAAATCCTTGCAAGCTTGGTACCTACAATGAAATGTAGTCATCTGGAGCTGGATCCAGTAGGACTTAAGCAAGAAGTGGTTTTTTTTAAGTATCCTACAACATGCACTTCTCTCTTCAAATCCCACTTGAATTTACATTGATATGAAATAATAAATAATCACTGACTGGCAAAATGAGAGGAGAGGAAAAGAGTGGTAGTCAGAAGAGGCAGAAAGTACGTAACTATATAACATAAAGACAAGTTATTAGGAAGAATAAATGTTCATATTCTTGTACCAATGAATATTTAATCTGGTATATGGTGTGGAAAAAATCCAGCAGAAGACACTTCAGGAGTAAAAGAGTATGAATTAATTCATACTCTGCAGATTAAATTGCTAGTCTAGGACATCTGAAACTTAGATTCAAATTACTGTTCTGAGGTGGGTGAAATGAGGTTTGGAAGTGCAGGACAATTTTAAAATACCTCCTTAGTGATTTCTATTCATCTTATCAACAATTAAACACACTGAAGTAGAGAAAATGGGGCAGGTAGGCATTTGGCATTTTTTTTTGTTTGTCTGTAGGAATGATCAGCTTTCTTAAGTTCCCAATGGAAGCAAAAGTTCATAACTGATAGTCCTAAATAACGAAAGGTTCCACCATTGACCTTCATCTTCCCTTCAAAGCTCCCCTTCATCTGTGAAGAGCTGGGAATTTAAAGTTGTTACACATATGACAGGTTTGAAAGCCCTCTGTCAGACTTGCGAGAGGGTCCCTTCACTGGAGGGAGACCTCTAATCCAATTTTGCTTCTGGATTCTGAGGGATAGATTGTTCAAACGCAGTCTCTGACTAGCAGTTTTCAAAACAACGGTACTGAGCAGTCAATTCTCATAATGTTATTGTATTGTAAGTACTCAGTGCTCTTGAAAAGCAAACTTTTACTTTAGTGTTTTTGTACTTTTAAAACCTTTTTTTTTTTATTGCTATGGCAATGCTAAGACAGAGCCTAAAAAGCTGTACGTTTTTATATTGCTTTAGCTAATCTGTAATCTATATATTTCTGAGTTTAAAATTTTGTCCTGAGGAAAAAAAAAAAAAGCCTTTGGAAGAAATAATCCCCTTCATGAATTATTGACTAACCTTGCTGAATAAAAGCAAGACTCTCAAGGTTTTTGCAGGGGTATAGCTCAGAAATTAGGAACATTGCCAAAGATTGGGATAAACTAAAGAATGCAACTATAAATCTCTAGGGTCAAGTACAGGGAGTACTTTATTTTGAACATGATTCAGACAGTCTCTCAGTGTGTTTCTTTGTTCTTCAGCTCCTTAAAACCCAAGCTATCAGTAATTCAAAGTATGTGTGTAATGTGTACTTACACTGTCTATATTCGGAAGGTGTAACATAGTACATTTTCTTAGCTGTTTGAACTGCTGATACTCTAAAGTAAACAATAAAAGTTCACATTCTTTCTCTTGCATAGAACAACTGTTAGGTGTTAAATTACCCTCAGGCATTTTTGCTTTAACAATGCAATTAATAGTCCATTTTTTTTGCCCCTTTACCAGGATAAGTTCTTTACTCTTGAGAAACAGGCAAAGATGTTGCCAGTATTCCTCCCCTTGCATGAATATGCATCTTGATAATGCACAAAATCAAGTTGGAGCATAGAAGAAAGACCAACTGCAAAGTTATTACTATCTTACTTTCAGAGGAAGGAGGTAGAAGCTATAGATCTTTCTCATTCCCCACAGGGCAAATGACACACCTGTACTTCATGACAAGCTGCTAGCAGATCACTCCCTGTCCCCAAAAGGGGAATCAAGTATTGATTGTATCGTGCTTCATGTATATACTACCGGGACCTCTGTCATACCACCAACAGATACAGGATGAGACTTAAGTCAAAATCCAACATATGAAACAGTCTAAATCCTTACTGATTCCTAAATAGTGCTTGTGGAAAAATCCACAGAATAGAGAGAATTGTTTCTATTTTATGTCCAAGACATCCTATGAATTCAAGTTATTTAATGCTAGCTTTCATGTTGGGATAATAACAATAACAATAATAATAATAATAATAATAATAATGGTAAGAGAGCAAACTGTTCACATTTCTGCAAGTAAAACTGATGTAGATTAAATCCTTGCTTACATGTGTGCTTAGGTACAGACAGAATTTGATCTACTGAATATTTCATTAAGGTGTTGACAGCTAAGCATCTGAGATACAACTGCTGAGATTATATATGAAACATACCAAAAGAGAGTAAATAACAGACTACTCAATCTTTTTCTCTATTTTCGGTCTCTTTGTCTCTCTCTTTCTCTTTTTAACTGCATACAGTGTAAAAACTGGCTCACACATGTTCTTGCAAAGAAAAGGCAAGAGCTGAGGATCTGATTGCTCTGTGAGATTGTGGCAACCATTATTCATACAGAACTGCTTCTATCATTAGGAAAAAGCCCTGAATCATACAGTTAAACACTAATAAATCTATCCATGGGAAAACTAACTCCAGGGGTCTTTTTTTGGACCTAATGACTTCTTTCTAGCTTTAAAAGAACTCATATAGCAAATAACAATCTACAGAGTGAACGAGAATCTTGGGAGACAAAGTGAGCAGCTGCACTCACCCAAAGCACTAACTTGTAAGCATCATTATTAAGCAGTTTGCAAACAAATGATCAGTCCAATAAGCATTCTTTAGGAAGCTTTAATGAACAAAAATAATTCTTTTCCTTTCAATAATTCTTTAAACTTATGTTATTATATATGTTTTTCTATTTTAGCACATCAACCTACAACTAATATAACAAAATGGGAAATTAGGCCTAGTTCATATATTTTACAAATTAGGACCAGTGTGTCTATGATTAATTAATAGGAAAAGAGCTACATTTGCAACTAAATATTTTTACAATGAATAATTTATCCAAGTTTACTTTTAGCATATTGGTAAAGCAAGCTTCATTTCACATACTGCACAGTAAAATCTCTCTAAAGCAATTTATGAGACAAAAAAATTACAAACATAAAAATCAATTGCTCATTTCCATTTAAAACTTGGAACAGGACTATATACAGTAGATTTAGGATATCCTCAAAATATATGTGATTGTCTAGGAAGGATATAGGTTCTATTATTCCCAGCAAGAAAAATTTCCCTAGAAGCAAGTTCTTTGTGTTAATTTATTCATTTATTTATTCCTCATCCCCACAAACCCACTTCTTTGTCAAAATGGAGAAAAATATACAGTAAATTAAACCTGTTGCAGTGATTTAAAGCAGCAGATATCCTGTAAAGGGGAAAAAAGATAAGTTATCTTAATTTATGATCTTTACAGTTGTGAGTCATGTCCTGTTATGGTTATTCTATTTTTGAGGTGTAAATGACTGCTAGAATAACTAACAGATATACACCAATCCAAAATGCGTGATGGGAATGCTACATAAAATCTTCAAAAACATTCCAAGATCACAGCAAAATTTTCAATTTCATTTAGTTTACATAGCAATTTTGAATAGCAAGCGTGATGTATACAAGTAGACAATACTGATTTCACAAGAAACCTTAACTCTAGGGATTAGAATAGAAAGTTATTCTCTAAAGTTCAAATAATTGGTGGTACTGTGTTCTCTCTTGAGATAACAGGAACTGAGATGCTGATGAGAAGAGAGGCAGAAGGTCTGACATGGTACTGACTGCTCAAATATATGACACTATCACAAAAAGAGGCAAGAGGAGTGAGCCCGTTGTGTATCTGACTGTTTATATAGCACAAAATATCAGTCACTGGTGAAAAAAATGTACCATGTTTCAAAGCCAAACTCTTTATTATACATTAGCCATAGAAACAACTGTAGAAAATTATTTTCCATCCAAAGTTAGAAAAGCTCTTTTTGCTCTAATGGCTTAATGTGAACTGACAGTGAAGTATATCCCTGGAGAACTGAAACGCTATGCTCTAAGTGAAGTAAAGACAGCACAATTCCATTTATGCTGACACAAATGCCAGCTTATAGATTTCAATAAGAAGCAGGAATTTTTCAAGACTTCTGTAGGGGTTTTAACTAGCGCAGATTTAGATTTTGAAAATGGCTTCTTATTATTTTCCTCTTTTCTTTTTTTCCCCTCTAGTAAAACCACTGATAACATAATTGCTATGTCACATGTTTCATTACCTGAAAAGACAGAAAATAGATGACTCTGTTCTGAATTTACTGCTAATATAGACTACTAGAGCTTTGTACCCACCTACCATACAGGTCCATCCATTTCCACCATTAAGTGACAGTCTTTAAAGAGACCGACAACCAACTAGTTTGGTTTCTCAGAGCATTTGAAGATTGGCTCTGTAGCCCTGATTTTATTGTACGATTGTCTCATTCTCTTTGTGGCAATTGCATTATATTTTTGAACATTGAAGTTTTCAGGGTTTCACTCACTGGTAAACAAATAAGCTTTTACATTACTGCACAGTAAACTACATATGCAAGTGCTGTGATGGTGTATGGATTCAATAATTCAAAGTATGAAGGAGGCAGGAAAACATAAGGCGTTCTTTCTAAGCTCATTATTTATTGCAAAGAAAACAAGATGAAAGAATTATGCTGAGCAAAGGCAGCTTCCCAGCTGCCGGGTCATACATTTAAAAGGTAGAGGTCCTTTTATATTTAAAATTCTTCCAGTAGGTGTGATGAGGGCATCAGCTGGTAACCCTGGGCTGACAATCAGTAGTATCCTGGAAGTTATCCTGCAATGAGTAGTTTAGTAACTGTAAAGACAACCAGCACCTGCTCTGAGTCCAAGGAAGTCTAATTTCTCGCTATCTCCCTCAATTTTTGGCATAGTGTTGCAATAAAATAATCAAAGTTTAACTTTTATACAGGGTTCAGCAACATTTGCGTCACAGCTTGCTGAATTGTCAGAGTCATAAGATAAGAAATTTTTGATTTGCATTTACCAAACAAACTTTTTATTGTGGTGTTCAAAATGCAGTGAAGGTTTTAATCTTGTAGCAAGTTCAGTACTGTGGTAACATCTGAGCAAAGTACAAGACATGCTCCAAAAATGAAACTTGAAACTTAGGGAATTGCTATTGTCTTATGTTTAAACACTTAGTCCCAGCCTGTATTTGAAAGGCAGAAACTTTGACCACCTCAGTACATGGCTAAACTTTACATTGTGGGGGATATTAGGGGTGTTAGGATTACCACAGCCAATCTCCCTCTTCTTTGACACGAGTTGGTAAAGAGGTTATGACTACTGCAGAATTTAGTAGTCACTTTTTGCTGGAAGAAACCCACCACAGTCCCTTTTACACTCCAGCACTCCTTGACTATTATAGTTTTTCCCAGCCTCACACATGACCTGTAAGAGAGCTTCTGTCCATGGTTGAGTCTTATACACAGGAAAAATAGAAATCTGAATGATGCAGTGGTGCGATATCATGGGGAAAGAACTCTCTTCCTTAAAGTAGAGTCTCACATCACCTGAAATAAACCTCTCAAAAAATATTTTCTATAAGTGGTTCAATAAGCCACTCACAGCCTTACCCTCACAGATGCAAAATCCTAACAGTATGGAAGCATTTTGTTACAAAGGAAGAAATGTAATTTAATATTCTCAAATGAGAGGAAGCCCAACAGGTCCTTGGACTCATCTCAGCTCAGTTTGTAAATTGACGTATTTGTTGTGGGTTCTCTGTAGTCATACTGCTTTACATCAGCTGGCCTTGTTAATATAGTTGTCTTTTTATTTGTATCCACTGAGGTGCTCAGCATGAGAATTTCAGTGGCTTGAAACTTTATTAAATTATGCCTTTATGTTTTTTGGTTTAGTTTGGTTTTTTTTTCCAAATGGGAAAAGTGACATTTCACGGAACACATCATTATTTTTATTTTTTTTTTTAATTTCAAAAGGGAGTAATTTCAAATAAATGAAAATGCATAAAGAAGAGAATATTTTTCCAACTTCACATATCTTTAAAACAGCTGAAAAGATTTTTCTTTCTCTTTTAACCTTCCGTAAAGGATATATTTGAGTTCATCAAGGTAAGGAAACTCTTAGCTGCAAAGGGTACATTTTCATAAAAATATGAACAAATGAAAATGGAAGGCAAGGGAAAAATGTTATAATGTTTGTATGACTACTGATGCCATAAATGCTATTATACTTTCACTAGCTATGATTTCAAACATTAGCTACTGGCCTGCTGGGTTAAATATTTATTTTCTAGCAGTCCCATCTGTTTCAAGCTACCAGCCAAAAGAGCTAAATAATAAAATGTACAATATACACAGTTACAAGGTACAGAACAATATTTTTCAGGATGTTTGTACTTCTGTTAACAAGAACAGATAAACAGACCCACCACTGGCCAATAAGCTTTTTACTGGTGGAAATTTTATCCAATACTTTACTGTCTGGTGACTATCTCTTATGTTAAAGAGTGCTAAAAACGCTATGCCTACATGCTCCTTCCCATTGTCAACTTTCAAACAGCCAAATCTTTGTGGATTTCAACACTGCCTTTCTTGTTGTGACTAAGATGTTGCGGTAAATAATAAATGACAATGCTAGGAGGAGAGGGGAAGGACAAAGTGAAACTATAGCTTGAAAACCAAAGATATATTTCTGTCTCTTCTGCAATGAAATAACATTCTTTTAGATCACATGTACAGAGCAGAACTGCCTTAACAAAAAGAATTCAATAATCTCTTATACAGGGTTGATAGCTGTGTTTACTCTGTTTCTTTGGTTTTGTTTTGAGCCTGAGATTATATTGAAGACATCATGGTTTCCAGCAAAGTATATGCAATTTATAAATCCCACAATATTTCAGATGTTTCAGAGAATAATTTTTCTTCAATTATGCATGGAAGTCTTAATCCAGTAACAGTCTGAGATTAAGCTGTGGCTGTAACCTCTATGTAACACAAGTGGGAGGATGCAGGTGTGCAGTTTTTATCCCTATAATCTTGACAGTCTGGAAAATTATAGTCAAAGCAAAGGGCAAACCGGTGCTCCAAAGGAAATTTGCATTTACACATATAGCCCTGCAATGTTCCTTTCCACACTGTTACAATTCCTATGTATCACAAAACCAGAAACAACCTCTTGAAACAGAATCTCTGAAGAGAATAGATTGCTTACAGTTTAGAAATTTATATCATGCTCTATGAAGCTCATTTGTTTCCGGATTCTGTAACCTCAATGCACTGCAGGCATGAACTAACCTGTAGTAATATTTCCTGTTGATGCGAAAAGGGAATATTCTATTTCTTTAGTTAGTTTTTTAAAAAAACATATTTCTCCTTTTATAATATTTTCCTGCTCTATCAACATCATTTAAAGATCTCTGCTTTAGTAATTTTGAGTCATAGTCACAAACTGTACTGTCTTCAGCACTTTGGCAGTGATACTGTATCTGGGTTTCCGTAGTGATGTACCAAACAGATTAATTTTTCTCCTCCCATACAGAGCACATCCTTCTGATGGCATTCCTGTTGTGTGGGAGGGCGGCTCTGCTCCATTCACACACTCACAGATGTGGCCTCCCGGGTTTACTCCTGACGGGCTTTCCAGCAGACGAACATTTGTAGCCTCAAGGCCACTCTGCAGCCTTCTAGTAAGCATTCAGGGCATCACAGCTAAGGTTTGTTTGTTCCTCTCACTGATGTGTTGGGTTTTTACCCTGTGAAGCTGAGAATCTGCTTTTGGAAGGGAGAGATGGAGAAAGCAGGGAAGGGGGAAGAGAAGATAAAAGGAGAGGGGAAAGTAAAATGAAAAAAGAAAAAAGAGAAGGGAAAAGAATGGGGGGGGGGAAGGAAAAGGAAATGGGGAAGAAAGCCTAGAAAAATAAATTTTTGTGTTTTTTAAAACTGTCAAAGCACTGTTCCATTCATAACTCCTGTTTTACAAATAATTTTAGCTACATGGCTGTGAAGTAACACAGAAATTTTGAGTCCCTGGAACAAAACCTTGCTTGAAGCCAGTGATTTGATCAAGAAATGCCACAGAATGCATTGCAATCTAATCTCTTCTCAGACAGTTAATGGCATACATGAATGATAGAGAATAATACATTTAAATCATCTTATTTCTTTGAAAAATGTTTCCACAGCAAGCATTTTATCATAACAGCTGTAGCTGCTGCTTCTGCCAATAAAATATTTGTGTGACTGTATAGATCAGCACAGGCCATTTCCTGCAGAAATATTTTATTCTATAACTAAATCAGGAAGAAAAACACCTGGAACACAGTTGAAGGATGTTCAAAATAACACAGGGTTATTTTAAACCAGATTTTACTCCATAGCTTGGTACAGTAGCTTTCTGGTGTATTGTAATATAGCACAGGAACTTCAATGGCCTCATGAAGGGAAAATACCCCTATAAAACTGCGCTTAGGGAGGGTGAGGAGCTGATAGTCTTGGTGCTAAACTGGTACTGCAAGAGGGAGGATGAGGTCATTACTTCTGCATGAAATGCAGTATGTCAGACATAAGTAAAAAAAGAACCTGATTCTCCCAAAGCATCCTAACATATTCTCTCTGTCTGGAGAAGACAAAGAGAGGTTCAGTATAGAACAGGCTTATCTCCATTTTCAACTTGACAGTAATGTCACAACAAAGCATGGGGAGTGGGAGAAATTAAAGGATTTCCCTATATTTTATTGTGATCGTACTCTCTCTACCAATAAATCCTCCTTCGTTCGTAAAGATTCTTCTAAAGACCAATTTGGTTTGTCTTTGAAAAGCACTGGAGTGCATTAAATGTCATTAGTTCTTTAAATATGTCCGTAGACTACTGCAGGCTTGGAGCTTAGTGCAAAGTCCCTTGTCACTCCTGACCCCATTTTTCCTTTGTAGAAATCCAGATTAAACTGTCCTATGTCTGTTTCCAGTAGCACACAACGACTGAAGGTCTTTAACGTTCTCTATATGAGTAGCAAGGCATATTGGGTCAGGCTCCAGGATATGGTTAAATTACATGATTGTATTTCAATGGATTTTTCCAAAGAAGGTAAATCTTGATGCAGTAGCTTGGAACTACACAACTAATCAAAATTATTCATATTAAGTCAGTGGTATCATATTCTCGCTGGACTCTTTTTTGAGTATACTTATTTAGTTAGATCTCCCTCTTTGATTCTTGCCTAACTGCTAAACACTTCAAAAATATCTGATACTCTGACCTTACCAATTGCATTTTTCCCTTCCCCTCAACCCCTTCACCTACTCTTCTTCTGTCTCCTCCACTTCTATCTCACTCCCTAGGCACTCCAGTTTTCCAGTACAGATAATTATTCTCCTACCTCTTCACCTTCTTTTATAATTTGAGTAGCATCAGCTATTTTTCTATGTTGAATAATTCAAGCTCTGGAACTCCACCTTTAAATGCCTCTCTGTATCCATTCCCCTTTGCATCTACTAAGTATCACTCAACAGACCTTTGCATATTCCATCCCACAGTACTTCCTTTTTTTCCAGGCGCTCCATTAGGACATGGTTACTCTGATCTTACAGAAGAATTGATCATTCACGACTGCCCCATTCGACTGTGCCTTTGTGGAAATGGTCCTGCCTTTGAAGACCTACAAGAGGAAATGTGGGCAACTAGGAGTACTGCCAAAACTATAATCCACATTCCCTAGGAAATGATGTGCCTGCCCTGACTGAGACAAGCTTAAACCACAGGCTGTTAGAGAAAATTCAGGTATCATGTGTGTCAAATATTAGACACTTTTGTAGAAAACCCTGCCAATCATATTGATTTGTGTCAAATTAAGTGCAATGGGATTCTTTTTAAATTTTTTTCCTTTTTTTGTCTTTTTGTTTTTTAATCTCCATGGACATCTTGGAGGCAGGAAATTAAACAAACCTTTTTCAATAATCATCTTGGCTGAAAGTAAACTGTGGTCTTAATAATCAGAGAGGGACAATCATGTTATAAAAAGCTATCCCTCAGGTAAGGAATGCTTGCCAAAATTAAATTCTTATAAAATCAGTAATAAGAGAGGCAACTTAACAGGCATGATCTTGATTTTACTAACAATATTGTAAAAATAAGGGAGAATTCCACGTGTTCCTTGGGCTCCAGTGAAGTTTCTCATCACCTTAAACTACTGAGTGATTATTTTTAGAGTTCTCTTGTGAAGCAGGGAAATATTCCAATTTTGAAGAAATATATATCCTAATTTTATAGGTTTCACAAGTCTATCAAGCTCTCACTTCCTCACTTCAGAACTAAATTCTTTAAAACATTCTTTCCGACTAAAAAAAACCCAAACCAAACAAAACAAAACCCAAGAAACTCCTCTGCTGTGAAATATTGTTTTAAATAAGGGCAGAGCCAGAAGTAATGTTGTGTAAATTTTGCACTGACTTACATCAAAAAGATACATAATTTTGTCTGGAACACAAAGCTTTTGGGACTCACACCCTGTGAAGGTGAAGACAAAGACATTTCAACTTTAAAATACATTACCATCAGAATTACTACTGAAGAGTGTTATGGATGGCTGCATTCCTCCTTTCCCTCTTCTATAGTATCAGGTTCAGATTTTGGCTGCTACATGACTGATGGCTGGTTTTGATACCCAGAGCAGAGAGCACTACATCATTTGTTCAAGCTCTGAGGGCTGGCAAAATCCCCACTTGCAGTGATTGGAGAGCACTCAAAGGAATCCTCTCCTATCCAGCTCACTGGGATGTAGAACAGCAACACTTTTCACAGCCTCTCTCATTAAGGTGACAGAAGAGGAAAACCAAATCACAGCTAATAAAGATTGTTGCAATAAGAAATAGTAATAAACTTTCTCATATATCTCACCTTTCCAGGAAAGAATATAAGTGGCAAAATTTTGCATATTCTCTTGATAAATAGAAGTGACCCACACCCAGCTTAAATTTAAGAGTAAATACAAGAGGACGAAAGAGCACAAGAAGTTCATCACATAAAAAATCATTTACTGAAGGTGTAAAGACAGAGAATCAAGAGATGTCTCAATATTTGCTACCAAGAAGGATTTTTCTAACAGAGCTTTACACTTTTACATGCAGACGACAACACTGTAACCTCATTTTTTAGTAAATCTGGTTGTAAGGCATGAATAATCTAATGTATTTTAGACATTTACTTTAAGACAGATAAATTGTGGCTTAGATGGAACTTATTCTCCTGACTATTATGTTCAGTGACAGCAAAGAGAGCTCAGGGTGACTATGTTGGACATGTGAACATCTAGTCAGATAAATCCCATTGCTGCTGAAGTAAATATATATATACATGTGTATGTCTATAAATATATGTATATATAAATGTATATGTACACACACATATATAAAGTATATTAGTGACAAGATATGTTCTTCCTTCTTTTGCTGAACATGAACTCCCTTCCTCACAGTTCACAGTAAAAGTGAAAGCCAAGAACAGCCTCCAACATGAAATCACTTGTGTGTGGTGCATGGCATTTCCTAATTTTCACAGTTGAAATCCTTTAGTATGCACAGGGATGAGATTTTCTCTTGCCCCCGCCTCCACCCCCAGTATATTCAGGGAAAACAAATAACAATACCAGAGAGACAAGGACACTTCCAAATGTTCCCTTCCTAGATGACAGACTGCTATCTTAGTCCCTGGCATCAGCACATAGCCTGTCACCATTTTTTATTGCTACACTGAGATGCCTTGCCTTTGTAAATACTGCATTAAGTGCAATTCCTTTTTAGTAATTTGTTTTGCTGCTGTTTTTTGTGCATCATGTAGAAGCATAAATGACCTATCCCTGTGGTGTGTCTACACTTGTGGAAGATTGCTTCCCCTGTTGCATTACTGAGAATTTTGCCAAAAACAGTTTTCAAAATAGGATTTTCTTGTTTAATTTTAAGAACATGCTACACGTACTCTATTCACAATTTACCTTTTTGAAGTTCTTCGTATACTGATATAATTACAGGTTCTTTGGTGACTTTTGTTGATTATTGCTTTGTATATGCTTAGTTTGAAAACGTTACTGCAATACCCAGCTGTAGAATCTGAGGGGTTACTTAACTTCAGCCTAATTCTTCTAGACTTATGTCTTAGAATTCAGTTTATGTGGTCTTAAAAAATACATACATATGTATATATTTGTATTTATCTCTAAATATATATTTTAAATCTCATCAGAAAGTGTCATGATGCCAGAGGTTCATAGACATTCCAGATTGAGGCCTTCATAATTTGCCACTTTGTCTTCATGTCAATACAGACTATACAATGTGTTTCTCTCCAGCAAATATCTATACTGTGCATTTTCTAGTAATTAAAAAAATTGTCATGGTGCAGTAGTCTTCAAGATGTATACATTTTATTTTCCTGAAATTGATTTTGATCTGATTCTCTCTGGAAAGTGACCATATCTCCACCGATCTTATGTAGTATGAAAGCTGATGATACAGGATAAAAACCCCAGATTTCTCCTTGTTCTGACCTTTTCTGAAATACATAAACCCCACTAGCCATGAACTTTCCTGCTGCTAGTACAGTATACATTATCTTTTAAGAAAAACTGTGCCACAAGATATTTGCTAATTACTACTAATAAAACGTACCCAGTTGGATGTCTGGCTTTACTCATACATTGTGAATAGACTATTATGGTTATTGCTATTTTTTTATTTTTCTTTAAATTTTATGCACTTCTCCTGAGTGCCAAATGGCATTTAGGGCTCCTTATGCTCAGTACTGCATAGGACAAAATAGTGTTAATAGATGGATAATACAGAAATTGCATAAGCTGTTTTAGAAGATTTTTGTCAAATCTGAAGACAGTTTGTGTCTGCCCTGAGCATGTGCTAGATACCTATGCCTCCTGTTTTGAACAAACCAGACAGATTTTGTTTAAAACAGAAAGCATTTACCTCTTCGGTGTAAGATCGATTGCAGCCATCCAATATTTCTTTTTGCTCTAGAGAGGTGTGCCTTTTTGCTAGACTCCCCAGCTGTTTGCTACAGAAACACTCCAAGTTCTTCCACACCCCATCCCAATGCCTTAACCTGACCAAAGATAGTGGTCCCCTCTGCTGAGGCACAATCTGTGTAATGGGAAGGAAAAGCCTTTCTGTCACTATTCCCAGCATGAAACACCAAGTACAGCAGAGAGGAGGCTTTGTCCCTGATATTGTCTTCTGTTTTAATGAAGTACCTAACTTAGTTTCCTCATAGGTTTCTTGGTAAATAAGTTCTAACAAATATTTTCTTTAGGAAGAAAGTTTGTTTTAAAATTCTATATACAAATGTATTTTATTTAAATCCTTTACTATGTCTTCCTTAAATTTTTAACTGCGGTGTTGTTTTTTTTTTTATGTACATCATAGGTAGCTTATCTGTATTCATTTTATAGTAATTTATAAATATATTTCAATAGAACAGCTCTCAGTTTTAATCTTGAACCTCCTCCAGTTCTGCACTGACATTTTAAAAATAAGAAGGTCAGGTCTATGCAAATGACTTCTGTTCCTAACCCAGCTAATATTAAGACAGTCTAAAATGCTCAACAGCAACAGTTTCAGCTCTAAGCCATCTGCAGGCTTATTTTTAGGATTTGAAATTTTAAACTGAGTACTTTGCTAATCAAAAAAAACTTGGAGACTCTTCAGTATTACCAGGTCTTGCACTTTTACCACAAAAATAGTATTGCAGTGAAGTTAAAATTTTGGGTTAACTTTCACAGGGCCTAAGACTTGATTTGTAGTGTTACAGTTTTTCTACAGCCCCAGATTTTAACACTATGGAACTGTAAATGAAACTCAGCTTTTACTTTTTAATGTAATTTTTTACAGGCACAATTCTTGCAATGAAATCCAAATGCCACAGCCAAATAAAAACAAATAGGTCAACAAACAAACAACCATCTCAAAACCAAAACAGCAAACAAAAGCAAGAACATATTTTGTGAAGATTAAAATTACATTAAAATTAATCAATCCCATTTTTGGGGTCCTGGTAGAAAATACAGGAACACTTGAAGTTTTCAAATCTGTATTTTGAAATATGTTTTTAATCTTACATTTTACTTTATTCTCATTCTTATTTTGAAGTATACATTTCATTTTATTGATATGCTTAAGGTATTTACTATATCTCCCCAGCCTTTCCTTTTCTAAGCAATTTTGATTTTTATTGCCATCTTACATTTTTATTGATTTCTCTGTTCCTCTTTCCATAAATTTTTTCAGTTTATGGTTGACTCTTTGTTCACATGACATTGGTTTATAGAGTAAAAAAGATGAGAAGTGATAACAGGGCTTTTCAGTGGTCACCTCATCTAAGTTGGTTTGCTATCTGCACAAATAGATCACTTGCAACGTATTGACTGAAGTGTTTAAGCTTCAGGAGTTTTATCTTGCTCCACTGACATTAATGGAAGTTTGCAACTGACACAGTAGATGGTGAATGAGAGTTTGAATTTGCTACTGTGTTTTACCAGTCTAACATAGGCTTCAGTTTCTGCACTATTTCTTAAAATCATAATCTGCTTAATTATTTTTCTGCAGTGATTTCAATATATTTTTTATACCTTAATCAAAGAATTAAGGGGTTTGTGCAATTTATTTTTTTTTTCAAAGGCAAGAACCCAGCTCACAAAAATCTGCATTCATCTATTTGTGGAATTTGCACAGATAATTGTCAGTACATTATTATGGTTTTTTACTAAATTTTCCAAGTATTGAAATACCTATATTTGAGTTTCTGTGGGCATCTGCTTGATATGCATGTTCAGTGTGAACAGCTGAGTATATACCCCTGAGAATAAGATCTGAGATAAACTTTCAAGTACTTGATCATGCTTTGTTTTCTACTTATATTCCTACCTAACAGAAATGTGTATTTTCTAAACCCATGCCAGTCACTTTAAGTAACATTCCAGAGAAACAAACATTACTGGAGTGTCTCTAGAAATTCAGAAGGTTGATATTATACTTAAGAAATCCAACAAACAGGCAGTAAATGTCTAAAGGTCAATATATCAAGATAATCTACATATTTGAGGTACTCTAACACTTCTTGGGTAAAATTAAAAAAAAAATAATTTTATTTATATTTATGCCTACTTCAGTTCCTGTATCTTTCTTCCCTACAAAATACAAATATCTAAATAATCACTTAATGAGATTCAATGAGTAAAAGTCCTTTGACATTTGATAAAATAGAAGGGTTTTTTCTCTTTTATTTCTACTACCCCCTGACAAGAGATATCAGTGGGTAGCAGAAAATGAAATGCTTAATAGCATAGAAAAATTGGCATAGACAAAAATACACACAGAGATGAAATTTTGAATACATGGAGAAGAGGATGTGTTTACAGTTAAGAAGCATTACACTCTGATGTACTTCATAAGTTAACATTTTAAACATGGTATAAAGTTTTCCAAGTCCAATTGAGCACTGATGCAGTTGTGTGCCTTTTACCATTTTACGGCTTTCTGAAAAAGCCACCAAAGATCTGGAGAAAAATCATTCTTAAAACATGAATTCTTTAACACCAGTATCTCTTCCTCCTCCCCTTAGCAATAATATGTTGGTTTCTGGTATGATCTCTTCATCTATTCATCCTCTTAGTGAACAATGGGGAAAATTATTAATCTTGCTCTCAACTGAACATTCTTTAATAAATTATGTTTTCTATTTCTTAGAAGCGCTAGGTTCTCATTTGTTGAATTCTTATTGTCCATATACTTGAAATATTACTTATTATTTAATGTAAGCACTTGAGTAATTATCTTTTTCTCCTCTTTTTACCTTTCTTAGCATATTTTACATCTTTTGCCTTGTTTCAGTGTCTTAGCCTTTCTTCAGCAATGGGATGTTTTATAGTTCATCTCTTCTGCTGCCTTAATTTCTTGATCATTCTTGTAGTGGTTCATATTTATACTATGAAACATGTTTTTCTTATAACCATATACTCCATTTTTTCAATCAGGCTATGCAGGTCCTATTTTCTTTGGAATGTGCACCTCCAAGAGAAGAGGAAATATGGACTTTAAAAATTGATATGTCCTCATATACGGTTATAGCGTTAATTTTACCTTTTAGATTAAGAAGCATATTTTCCAAAATTTTAAATAGATGAATTGACATAAAAATGAACTTCATTTATAAACTTTATAAATTAGATTGACATACATTAGGAGAAAGCAAATAGAGCCAAGTGCCCAATAATGCAGATGTACCAAGTCCAAAATAAGAACATACATACTACCACAACACAAGCAAAGACAAATTATATATATGAGTGAACTGAAACTAATATTGTTGCTTCAATATATCTTCATTCTCACAAACAAAGAGAGATTGTCTTGCAGTAGCCATTGAAGTTAATATTTTTTTAGGGGCTTTCATATATCAATAATTAATTATTTTTTCTAATATTTGGCTTTATTATTTTATTTTATTATTAGTTTTATTAGACATGTGCAAGGATACAGATTCCTTCTGCTTTGGGACTCATGTTCAATAAAAGGAAAAAGGTCAAGACATCATGAAAAAATGTGTTGATCTGGATAACTCTTGCAGCTGGTCATATCTTTTCTAAAAAAGCAGAGGAGAGATTTCTATATTTAGAGGCACAGAATAATTTTTTTTCCTGTCTTTCAGCAATTTCTTTTTCCTAGGTCTCTATTTTTCTTTTAGTTGGAAACAACAGACTATACTCTAATTGTTACGTATTGACCTAATATATGGCATTTCTGTCTGCTTTTTCTTTAATTTGAATCATGCAGTTCACCTGGTTGTGATATTACCTTTCATTCTTTTTTTTATACCTTTTTTTTTTGAATACACTTGATGAAAAACTTTCAGTTTATCACCTATTGAGAGCTCAGATAGCAATTGTTGTGTACAGCAAGAATGGGAGCTGGTTTTGGAGTTAACATTTGCAATTGTATTTATGGCTTCCTTTTTTTCCTGTTATAGTAGCGTATTGTTGTTTGGTCTCTCACTCATTAAAGCACCCTCTGCTAAACATTTTTGTTGCTTGTCCACCAAGTTGCAGGATTGAGAGAACTCAACCTTGAACAGAAAGGCACAGTTTGTTTTAAAATGAAAAAAGAAGGAGATTAAATATAATCACGCAGCTTTTTAATTACTGTCAGGAAATTAAAATTCTGGATATGTTATGAATATTGTTCATTGTTTCTCCTGATTTTTTTTTTATGTTTTCCGTATTTGATGTGGTTGGTTTGAAACATTTTAACCCACCTTTTTCTAGTGGAAGGATTCTGAACAGAGAAATTATGCTTGTATTGTTTATTTGTTCCACTTCTGCTTCACTCCCCTCCACTTTATTTGGAGTTTTTTTCTCCCTATTACATCATTACTTCAGAGGAAAATAACTGGAGGATATGTTCTCCTTTTAATCTTCCTTTGCAATGTAACAAGAGAGTGATTAGAGACTGGGAGAAGAAGAACAAAGGAGACATTGTATCAGCAGGAAAGTCATATTCAGATTTCTAAATGCACAGAGAGAATCTGGCCAAGACTTTACTAACATTTTCCATCACTTTTTATTGACCTCAGCTCTGAATCAGAAAACCCCACCTGGATATACTGTCTGCAATGTATCCCAAAATAAACATTGCCAGTTTCCACACACTCTGGGGATTCCCTTACCTTTGAAAGAGGAAACAAAAGCAAGAGCAAGTGCAGAAAAATTTATGTGGTGCTGCAAATCTTCTGTTCCCGAATTCTGAAGTCCTCACTATGACATTACAGCCATGGTTACTGGTTACCCAGTGTTTTGCAGCTAGGGTAAGGGTAACCCTCTAGGCAGAGTTGCTTTAGTTTTGTCTGAATCTTATTTACGTTAACATTTGCTAACCCCTTAGATATAGTCATTACAGATCAGATCCTCACTTTTTGCCAAAGTCTACAGCAGAAGTAGGTAGATGTCTACACAGCTCCAGAAAAAGAAAGGGAATTTCTTTAGGAGTTTGCTGATATAGCACTAAAGTTCAATCTGAGAAGGTTCCTAGGCAATGATTCTATTTTACAATTCAGGCAACAGAAGTGCAAATGAGGAGGGATTCAAAACCCACATTGAGAAGATATAGTCAGATAAAGGCCAAACCAAACCCAACTTCCTTAGGCTCTGCAACAGAGTAGCAACCAGAGACGGAGGTGAATTGCATGTAAATAAGTAAAATTCTACTTAACGCCTGGCCTGATCATCTAGATTTCCTCAAAGATTTTTTTTTTCTTAAAGTCAGTCTTTGTGAAGTCTATGTGATTAGAAATACTGTGAATGCACTTAATTGCATTATACTGCCAATCTTTTGTATAAGAGCTGTTTGTTTAGGGAGCTCAAATTAGAGTAAAAAATTGGAAATCTGAGTCAAATGAGAAACCAGAGTTTTTCTACTAGATTACCTAGGAACAAAATTGTATCTTCTCTTCTGAGGGAGATATAAAATACGATTCAAAAGAGCCTTGTCTCAGTTTTTCAGGCTATGTAGTTTTCATAGCAAAGTTGAGAATATGAAGATACCAGTGTTGCAGAAACTCTCTGTAAAAGATATATACCTTGAATTCAGAAGTAAATTCTGGTGTTAATCAGGGACAGCCCTGGGACCAAAAGTATCAACAAATCACAACAGAGATTCAGCCCCAAAGATCTTGATAAACCTTGGAACCAGGCTAACAGAAACTGCTTGATGTTCAAAAATTAAAGTACAAAGTTCGGTGCATAGGGAATAGCAATTCCATGGAGTAGTAGATGCTAGGAAGACTAAGAAACAATATTGTGGAAAATGTTTCCATTGTAGTCTTTATGGAGAAGAATCTCCTAAGCATCAGAAGAGACAAGCAGCCTTACCTATCTCATCTACTTGTAACGGGGCTTTACATTAAAAAAAAAAAAAACATGTCACTTTAGCTTCTCAGCCTGACTGGGCAAGGCTCAGTATGGAATATCCTTGTCCTGTTGCCTGTATTTCATTGCTTTGTACTTCATAGGCATCTTCATACTTGTTTAAGTATCACTTGTCAGTAAGTGGAATACCTCCAATAGAGGTCAGAAACCAAAATTTCTCCCAAATTCAACTCCCATCACCTAGTCCTTGGAATCTTCTACTAAGAGCTTGTGAGACAGAGATTTAAATCTCTAAATGCACAGAGATAATGTACAAAGTACACTTATGTATATGCAGTGCAGGTGAACGTCTCTTGGTTCCTCCTGCTGGGCATATTTCATTTTGCATGAGATAAATTTTTATTCAGAGAGCAAGTAAGAGTGATGCTCTCAACCTAATGATTTCCATTTGTGATATGAAAAGCTTTGGTTCTTTCTCCTCTCAAAAGTCATTCCAAGAAAAAGTTGACATCCTTGGAAGGAGAACCTGAGAGAATACTTAAAAATACACTACGGCACAGCAAAGAAGACACAGTTCTGGGGGAAAACAGAGAAATAAAATCCATAATTCTGAAAAGGCACTGAATCTTAGCTCTCCTTCACCTGAATTTATTCCTTCCACTCTGGACTGCTTCATCAGAGAATGACACCACTCACTGCTTCTGGCCCTTTTGCAAGTGCAACCTAAACATGTAGAAACTTTTTCTGAAATTGAAAAATGTTGTCCATATTTTTCCAGTCAGCTCTAACTTCATTTCACTAGCAAATGTCACAGCATGCTGCTTGAACAGCCTTGTTTTACGAAGGAAACGAGTGGGGCCATCATGCTTGAGCAACCTCAGGAACACTGATGCAAAAGGAAAGCAATTTTTGTGCCTTTTGTGCCTCTCCATGAAAGCTACATGATAAAGACTGCCAATGTCATTCAACACACAATCTGTAAGTGTGTCAACACTCAGTTTGGCAAGGATCAGCATTTAGCAGTCCGATTAATATCTTATACTGGCAGAGAAGAGGTTTAAAGAGGCCTAGTACAAGTATTCCCCCTTCACCCCTACTAGTAGCACCTCTGGCTTAGAGATGATCTGCTGCGAAATATCAATGGCTTCCTCTGTTATTTCTCTCTGTGTTCATCTTTGGGGTATGGAGATTATTTTCACCTCAGAGGGTATCAGTCATTACAACCACACAGTACATTAATCTAAATATTTCTAGAGAAGAAAAACATACTTCCATTTACAACACTTTACCAATATAACTAGGGATTTCAAAGCAGTATTTTATCAAAACATACACATTTAATATTTGTTCCCTTAGCTAACTCACTGAATTAAGACAATACTTTTCTTCTTCTTTTCCTTTGCTGAATGTTGCCTAGCAATATATTACACTGACTTTGAACAAATCTGTAATAGTAAATATTATGGTTTCTTCTAATATTTTCTCTATAAAAATAAATTGCATAAAATGGAGTTCACATAAAAGATACCAGGGTCAAAGACCATTGAAATCGGCAATGTACATCCATTACAATACACTAGCCATAGGCAGTGATTATTTATTGGAATATGTTATGAGTCATGGCAATTCATAACACTATGGTTGCTGGAAAATTCCATTTTCCACTCTGAGCCAACATTAAGCTTACAGTATATACATTTTGATTAACTGAGACACAAATGTATCCCAACAGTTACAGGAGACTTCTTTCCTTTTTTTCTTAAAATTGAGAGATACTTATTATTTCCAGGAAAATAAATAAGGTCATGTGGAATGAAGCATTTACAATTCTTGGCAGGGTACTTAAAATGAATAAGACTGTACATGAAAGCTTGTTTGACTGTCTATTTAGTTTCATTTTAAAGATTTCAGTCTTATCATTCATGATTTATGCACAACATGTACTGCCACTTGCTGGTCTGTTCTATAAATACCTTCATAATTTGAATTAAGATAATCTGTTATCTGTGCTTGGTAGATGTATTACAGTTTTGTACTCACTTAAAGTTCCACCAAACCATAAAGCCTTTTTGCATTTTAGATTTAGCTAAAAATATTCACCCATTAAAATAGCAATCATCATTAAAATTAGTTCCCTGATTCTACTGATTAATTTCAAAGCAATAAGCAAGGTTTCTGAAAATTTACAATTAAACATATTTTTAGACAAAACCTAACAATTTTTTAAGAGTCTAGAGAAGCAATTACCTGACACAAAATCTAGAGGACAGAATTAGAGGGAAGAGGAAGTAACTGGAAATAAATATATATATTAATATATACACACGTCATAGAAACATTGCCAGAGGCAACACAGTGGTGTTGCTAAAGAAGTTTTAAATTAGTATAATTGAGAACTTTCCACTTCTCTCCAGACAAATGTGAATCCTTCCATAAAGGTAGCAGATTGTTTATTTGAGAATATACAGTTTCTGGTTGAACAAGTTTCAAACTTTTCATCTTCTATCACCTCTGTAGTCCCACTGAGACAAATGCAAGCAGTTGGCTTATGAGATGAAAGATAAGGGTTTACAATTACATTCTGGTAAATGGGCATTTTCAGTCACATGAGTAATTTGAATCTTATGTTCACTTTTGGCTATTGCTAAAGGGGAGGGAATAACCTGTTCTCCATATCTGTGAGACAGAGAAAAACAGTGGTGGAGCTAAGCTGCAGTAAGAACTATGTCTTATGTCTATTAGGATATGCTAAATCATTGGCACAGAATGCTCAGAGAATTTGTAGAAATGCCATCACTGGAGTTCTGTAAGATAAGTTAGGTAGTAAAATATCATAGCTTGATGCCTTTGTTCAGTCTATCTAAGCATCACATAAATGGTCTGAAAATCATTTAAGAGCTATGTCATACTTTTTCACATAAAGCCATAGAGCATCTTGTATGTTTCTTCAATATTCATCTTCATTTACAATCAGAAAAAGCTGAGATTTGAGTCTTTATTACTTTTAATTTTTATATCTTCTTTATTTTGATTACCTAAATCTATGAGTAGGGCTTGGGTATTTTTTGAATTTTCTTATGAACCATTTCTCATGTCCTGGGGTCCATTAGCTGGTAGCTACTGGACTAGAAAACCTCCTCAAAGTGTCTGCCTTCCTGTTGGTCACAAGTAGCTTCTAAAAGATGATTTTTCTGTTTATCATTTAAATTATGCTTAAAAGTCAACTGCAATAATCCAAATTCTAATTTTAAGTTTGAAAACAAGACAAAGTCTATAATTGTCAAGTACTGTAATAATTTAAGAAATATTAACATGGATACAACCTTAAACTTTAGCATATTCTAAAACTCTTTTAACACTAGGGTGATACTCAAAGTAAGATATAATGGCATATATTTTTAAATTAAGGATTGCCATCATCCTTAGGTGATGGGAAAAGGGGAAGCCCTGCATAGGCCAACAGACAGGATTTTTGCAATAGGAAAGAATATATCTCTTTAAGTGTACATTAAGCCTATTGCATTCTCTTAAATAATCTATGTACCAGGCAAGACTTTAATCTGTTTGTCACCTTTTTTTAATTCTTTTATGACTTTATTGCTTGTGAACATTGGACATCTTACAGTAAACCCTGATTTCCAGCAGCAGAACAAATGAAGAAAAAGGAAGCTGCAAGCTCCACTAGAAGCATAATGGGGCCTGTGAACAAGTATTTGTTGACAAGTTTGTGAGTCAAGGAATTAAATACTGTTCAGCTGACAGTAACTGCAGATGCAGTCATAAAATATTGGTGATGGACTTATACTGCAAATAATAGTAGGCTACAGGCTGTCACAGGTGGCAGTACTGGACAGTAACTACTCCTGAAATGCCATTGTTGAGCCTTTTAAAGGAAGAGCGGTGGTAGATTTTTTTGAAAGGGTGGAGGAAGGGGAAGGTGGAATTTGTGACAGACTGTTTTGATGTGTCAGGGTAAGACAGAAATAATTAACTGGGACCTACCTGTCTGCACTGTACAAGGAGTGTATTGTGCAGAACTCACAGCTCCCTCTTTGTCCTTTTGAGCATTGCATGGATAAACAGGGGTGACTGAAACTCTAAGAAACAGTTCCAAACCTTTATGAAGCCAGCAGACCCATAATCATCTCCTTGATTTGGCTCAGATCCTCTGTGCACCCACTCAGTAAACCTCTGCTGAACTTTCACAGCAAGCAAAATATGGGCCTGGTTGGTACCTGCCTCAGCTCCCAGCACACTATATAATGAAATTTGGCTTCCCTTTTGTTCCACAATTTGTAACAAGGACTAGCATACAATAAACTTACAAGAATTTCTGGCTCCATTTTTTCACTATTCAGCATACAAAGCAGGTCCTGTTCCTTCCTCACTCTGTTCCCCTACAATCTTTCCCTGATCCACATCCTCATATTTAGCAGATAAAGAAGATCAATACAGCTGAAACATTTTTTTACTCATCAATCAAAAAGATGGAAGGGTCCCAGGGGCTACATAGCTACTTCAGTTTATGTAAAAGACAACAAAATTGCCCCTCCCTCTGTAAGAGAAGGAGCTTTGTTTGTTCACAGCTCTCAGTCACCATGTTTCTACACAGGGAAGCCAAAGGTAACACAACTGTCTGCTGCATGACTATGCATGGTGAGGGCTTATAATTAATATGATTTGAGCAGACAGTGATATTTTAACCCAAAAATTACTGGCCAAGACACACTTCTGACTGAGAATGGTTAGTACATTCCCCCAGCCATTTGAATAAGAAAGAAGACTGTAACTATTCCATCAGACTTCCACCACGTAAAAGTGATGCTACTGGTTTAAGCAGCTGCCTGTGTTCCCACTGCAGCTGAAGGAAAGGGAGTATGTTTTTCCCCAGTCATATAATACCCACTTGGTACTAGATAAATCACTTACTAGAGATGTCTGCTTCTTTCCAAAGATAATACAGGCTCCTGGAAGACAAGGCTGGAGAAGGGCCCTACATTTTAGATGGTGCAAGTTAAGTCAAATGAATTCTGCCAACAGGCTGCTGCTGCTATAAATCACAGCATGCTTGTGCCCAGTCCCATACTGACATAGCTCTCTCAAAGCAGCTGTAAGAAGTGACAGCTGCCTGGCAAGATACTCGACTTAAATGTGAGCAGATAAGAAGTGAGATGCAGTGATTTTGGACTTGGAAGAAAAAAGAGGAAAATAAGAATCATCCATTTTATACAGTATATTATATCTTTTATGGTTCAAAGCAACATTTGTGTGATAGCCCCCACAGAGAGTAAATTTCAAATAGATTCCCTCAAGGTGATTTTCAGACGTGTAGCAAAACTGTTCTAGTATTCATCTGAAATGAAATACTGCTCCTCTCTTTTACTACCTCTGAAAAAAGAACAAACCAAAGCAAACAAACCTGAAACCAGTTAATAAACAGAAATTTCTTACAAGATCTCACTTGCTTCTAAGCATCAAAAATAAGGAAAATTGTTATTTCATTAAGATTTCATAGTTACCTGCTTCAAATCCCAGACAGAAAAAATTGAGGTAGTATTGGATGAAGTGAGGGGAAGAGGCTTCTGAACTGATTAAGGATGTAGATTCAGATAAAACATTTTTGGATTCATGACAGGTTTTATGCCTGCTTTTTATGGTTTCTTTTCCCATTCATAATTCCCTTTTTATAAGAAGAAATCTTCTAAAATACCTCAAAAATTAATGGTCCCATTAGCTGTTTCTATCTATCATGAGTTACCATTGTTAGCTGTTTCATAAGGAAAGTTTGGTAGTATTAATACTTTTAAAACAAAGGAAAAGCAGACCATACTGAGATGGATACTCAAATGCCAATAATGGCTAAAAGCAATGTAAAAGCAGCATTATTGGCAATGAAAAAAAACTAACGAAGGGGTTTGTGGTTAATATGTAAATAACCTTTTTGTTCTCTGTTCTCTCTTTCTGTTGTTCAGTATTTTGTGAACACAATATTTGAAGGAATCTTTGAAAATCCTGGGTGGGTGTGTGTTTATTGATTGTAGGGGTTTTTTATGCCTTCCATACTTGGAGTGCTCTGATATTCATGCTTAAATTTGCAGGAATAGGGATGACTGTCCTGTGTAATGATTAATCTAGTATTATTATTAATTTGGAAAGCATTTAATTAAACTTTAAAGGAACTGGTGATAGGATATTGATGGTAATAGGTATATTCAATATTTCAATACCTACTGATTAAGTCCCACAAAACATTACATATGTAAGGAGATATAGATAAAACTAAATAGGAAACTGTCAATAATAGCTGATCAAGTCTATGTTGTTATTTTAGATCTACCTTGAGATCGCATTAACTAGGCTGAATTATATGAACTCTTTATATAATATTTTGTAGCACATATCAAAATCATTTCTATTATTCTTATGTATTTAAAATAGTGTGACTGTAGGAATTGATTCCTCTCCAGGAGGTTGGATTTACAGTCATGATATTTCTCCCCTTTTCTCTTATTGTTATATACAAAAGGAGGAATCTTGGTTCAGAAAGACTCTTTCAGGGACTGGAAAGATGATAGTCCAAGTGGTGGAAATCCTGTTCTTCAAGAGCCATGTCTGCATCAGTTTTACACACACAACAGAAGAGGGAAAGATGAGACCTCTTGATATCTGGCATTGTAACAAAGCCTCTGGGATGTAAACCTTAAGTGTTTGCAATTCAGATTATCAAACTAATTTTGAGTTTTAGGAGAGCTTCCAGACTGAGGGATGTAACCTTAACTAGAAAATCAGACACTGGGGTGGGCCAAACTAAAAACTACAGTCTAACTCAAAACAAGATCTTCACTTCTGGAGATTGTGTGACTTGTCAAAATTTAATGTAATTTCACTCTATCAGGAGAAAAACCTTTTAAAAAAAAATAAAAATAAAAAAAAAAGTAAGTAAGTATTTCAGGAGATTAGAACCATCATTTTAGATCCAGAATAAAAAATACAAAAGCAAACAAACAGCAAACCCCTACACTTTTCTAAAAAAGTATGCTAAAAGACCTGTCATCCTGGGAGGTTTTGTTTGTTTGCTTTTTGATTTTGCTATTTGTTTGCTTGAGTTTTTTTTTGTGTCAGCAATTGCTATTTTTTAGTAGTCAAGAAGGGAGAGTTCTTAAGTACAATAACACCATTATTATATGGGGGCTTATATTATTATATGAATTTTTTCATGGCAACTGACATTAAAAGAAGGAAACTTGAAATCAGCAAAGAAAGATATTCCATCAGAATACATGAAATTAGACCTAATGTGTTAATTTCCCTTCCTGTCTGAGTGAGAAAAGGCAGAATGTTCTCTCCGCTGCTGGATACTGTTCTACAAACTCTCCCCAGGCAAGGTAACAGTAGCTATATCCATGTAACCAGTGTTAGATGGATATATAAACAAAATATAAGAATAGTCAGTAAAATAAAAATGTAACACAGCCACAAAATGCATTATATAGAGAATTACATAAAATTATAGAAAATATTAAATATTTTTTTATCATTGTCTTATTATACATTTAAATGATTGAACCCATGAACCTTTATTCTCATCTCCATTCCTTAGAACATAGTTAACATTTTTTCATCCTTCTTCAACAGAAGTGAATTAAAAGACATACCCATTCTTGAAAACACATATATTCTTGATTTTAAGCTATGGTTCAGTGTGCTCTATGCTTCAGGTACTCAAAAGCAGCAAAATGGTACTGAGGGGGATTTTCTGAAAGATGAGAGTACCTGTCTGTCAGGAAGCTGTTAATGAACATCAATTTTAATTTTTAGCTTCATAAGCATATCAGAAGATCCTCTGCTTTGTGTAAAATATTTTGATGCTCATATAAACTTTCAGATTCACAGTTCTGTGAGCAGTCAACTGTTTCAGAACCTATGTTGCTGATTGCAAGGTCTAGGTGAGACTAATAACTTCAAGGCATGTGAATAACCCAGACTCACATGAACAATTCTGTTGAAAGCAACAAATTTGAAACAAATGCCCCAAGGCAAAATCCAAGAATAAAGTCCTTCTGAAGTCAGAAGTGTTCTGGAAAAGCATACTCTCTTATCAATGTCTTTATAGCACTAAAATTCAGCTGTCAGTTTGAGACAAATTTTACTTCTATTTTGCTATAACCCCTTAGTAAATAACTGCCAAAAGCACTTGTACCTGACCAATACCTGAACTTCTTCAAAAACATTGCTTTTTAAGCAGTATTTTTCAACTCTGAACATGAAAATGTTTCCTCTCATTTCTCCATAATAATCTTTCAATTTAAAATGCATCTTTATCACAAAAGTTTTTTTCTACTAAAAAGGAATGAGTGCTTCGTTTTAGTCTGCTGTTATTCTTGAGGTTTGGTGATAGCAGCACTGCTCTTAGTGTCAGTGGACTTTTATAAAATTAGTAGCTGGTAATCCCTCTTATGCTTTATTATTTACATATGCCAAGTGCTGCACTCTGGAGCACACTAGGCTTCCACTGCAGTGAAAAACTCTCATAAAATATTCCATCAAGTTTTATTTTCTGAGAAAGTTATTCAACTTGGCTCCATTCCTTACAAAGTTTGTAGAGTCCAAATGATATAAAAAAACACATGCTGAATAGACACCATGCAGAAAAAAGCTTTCTTGAGATTAATATATTAAAAAGAATAAACCAAACAAAAACACACAGTAAGAAATAATGTTTAAATAAGAACATATTACTAAGTAATGAACAGATTTGATGTTTATCTCTTGGAATTCAGAAATCAGTTTCCACCCTTTTTATTATTTCACTTAACAATTTTCTGTCTCTGTGAAGATTTCCAATGAGAGATTGGTCTTTTTAACAGCAGTATGAAATACCCAGCAGAACTCTTTTATTTCATGGGTATTAGTCTAGTGGGGAGGAATCCTTTCTCGCAGTCCAACACATGTATGCTGGCAAATGAAATTTTGCTGTTGGAGCAGAAAAGCTGTGCAGATATCAGGTTACCATATGGGGAAAATGAGAAGATGAATTGTTAGTATGGGAGAAATTCTGCTAATGCTAATCTTATTGCTGTGAGCTTACTTGGCAGTAGTATAACTGTATCCAGAAGACCAGGCAAATCCTCACTTGTGGACAAATGAGGAATTTCACCAGCTGAACAAACTGTAGGTAAGTGAAGTACAGCCTGTCTGAGGCATGTGCATGTGAGAGCAGCTGTGTAACCCAGAAGGGTTTTTCTCACCTGATGCCCTTGCTGAATCTCTGCTAAAGTTGCCCCTTTCCTTGGATTTGTCATTTAGGCTGTCTTGGAAATAAAAAAGGAACTGTAAAGTGCAACACCAACTTTCTCCTTTGCTGCTGTTTCTGTCTTTACATCCATCTGGCTCTCAGAAATAACCTCATTCTCTCACATTCCTGGAACTGAATGGATCCATCTGTTTGATAGGAGGTGAGTCAGCGTGAGAGCTTGGTATCTGTACGAAAGACCCTTAGAAATAGATATGAAAAAAACCAGATCATGTTTGCAGATTACATTACATTTCATTATTATAGCAAAGGAAAATATCTCCATTTCTTTCAAACATTCATCTATGTATTTTTATGCTGATAATTTTGGTTTTATCTCAACACTTCTGCAATGAATTCTGCCATAGCAGGTATCATTTGATGTATGTGACATTTTCCTTCAAAACTCATATGAATGTACCTTGGAGATACTGATTTTTACCTTGGAACAGTTTTGCATTTAAAAAGTTTCATTGAGCCCTGGAAAATACATACATTCTTCTTTTGCTTATGATGGAGGTGGAAGCCATCTGCAAATGCCATTCCTCAGGTGACCCATGAGCAAAGCATAAGTGTTAAAACCTGCCGGGGAGAGTCAAGCAAAGGGACATTCACAATTACTAGTGTTCATCAGTTCTGGAAGATCCTAAGTTAGCTTGAAGACAACCTCACCGGATAAAGGCACTGGGAGAGATATAGTGCTCTTTTTGGCAAGTACCACCTGTGATTTCACAGCAACAGACATCTCAACTGTATCCACTTTACTTCACAGTGGAGAGAGATGAAGGTGCTATTATCTGAGAACAAACAGACCTGAAATATGCAATTCTGTGTAAACCATGCAGTTATTTTGCATCTTTAGTATCTGGCTGGATTTATTGCCTAGTTATTTACCTGTTTATTTCCACTATTTATGTTTGGCTGTGCTCTGTCCAGGTCTGACTGAAGAAGTTAATTTTGGCTACTGGATGCAGAGATAGGTGCCAAAGCATGAATTTTCTGTTAACTGTAATGCCAGCTTGACTGATACATATATGGGCCTCTGTTAAATTTGAATTTCTAAAGTGTGTCCACGCCTCTTCCTTCCTACTATGCAGTCACTTAGCTGGATTAATCTATTGTAATTCAACTTTCAAACACTTTTGTTAGAAAGCAATTTATTTGTGAGTGGGCTATCTCCTATCTACTCAATTCTTTGTAACTTTCTAAATAGACTTGTACTTATGCCTTTAAGTAACAGAGGGCTAAAGTAGAGGGTTACAGGTCTGATCCAATGCAGGGAAAATGCCAGGTTTATTTATATCTGTAGTCAGACAATTAGCCTTTAAATAATTTGCCTCGTGACAGACAAAGCCACTTCCAGAAACAGCAATATGTTTCTGGAAGGCATTGGCTCTCTGCACAATGGCTGCTGTAGCTTTCCACTCCTTTCCACTTGACATGTGCCCCACGCACAGAACACGTGTTTCTTTCAAGCACTGGATATTGCCAAGAAAAAACACTGCTGGAATAGACTGGTCAAACCAGGAGAAAGCACTAAGAAGCAGCAAAATGTCTAATTCTTTTTTTCCTTTTATCCTCATTAGACAGCTGACATTGTTTACATGCTCTAGCCAGATGCAGTCAAACTCATTTGGTTATTTTCATAGTGGGAAATGTCTATTTAATGCTGATTTAATGCTATTTAGGGTGATATTTAATATTCTACTCAACATGACAGTCTTATAATGTCATTATATCCCAAAGCAACAGTATTTACTTACAGATTGTGAACAGTTAAGGAGAAAGAAGACCAATTTAAATTGCTGAGTCTACACATAATCTCCAGAGCAAACAACAGCCCATTTATTAACAGTAAGATTTAAACACTCTCTTTTTATTTTATCCCATGAAAGGCAAAACTGCAATAAGTACAGAAGAGGATCTCGAGGTTTGGATGAGCAAAACATCAGCATACCATGAGCTGCATACGACAGTGTTAAACTGTGGGTGTCAAACTGTGAACACATGAGACAAATTCTGGAAACAAATTAACCCTTTTACCTACAAATTTACACAAAATGAATCAGAGCTACCTTTGTTGTACTTTCGCTTACCTTTCCAGAAACAGCATGTTTCTTTTTCACATTTTCAAATGCACAACCTGGTCCTCTGTATGTTGCTGTCATGGTGTGATTTGCTCCAGGTTTGTGCCTCAAGCTTCATCTCTCTTTGTCCATGTGTGCATGGCCTCACTATGGATTTCAAAGGAACAGTTATTTCTTTTTTCTTTCTCGAATATGAACACCATCACTTAATTGCAATGCCAAGATTTAATTTTCACGCCTTCAAGTAGACTTCTATTCATGATTACTTTGTGTGTTTATTGTTGGTATTTTTTGCTTGTTTGTTTGTTTGTTTTTTTCTGAAGGAAAATAGTTGAAAATTGCAATCATTGTATGTATATGTTTGTATATGGGTGTACATGCGTGTGTATGTACAGATATACAAATACCTGTGAGCCAGCAGAAAGTTGGAGGTCAGTGATTGTACTTTACAGCTGTGGGCCTGGCATTTTTAAAATTAATAAGTATCGGGACACATTATACCCTGGGCAAGAGATGAAAAGAATCCTTTTGCTAATGCCTGGGTAATGGACTGCTCACAGGTGAAAAAAACAAGGACCTATGAAATGAAGGGTTTGACTTTGTATTTTTTTTCCCTATCATGTGTTTCCCAGAGCCTGAAATGGCTGAGTTAACACACACACACAAATTCCTGTGATACGTGACTCATATAGCCAGGACACTGTTCCAACCTAGTCCAAGGTAGTCACAGTTTTGCCTGATAACTAATGTACAAGCCATGTGCCTGGTACACTAATGGGGAAACTGTCCAAACTGGGAATAGATGACTGCCAGTCAAATGCAGATAATTAACATCACAGAGAACGAGGCAGAGATTAACAAAGAAGTCAGCCAGTTGGATCCCGTCCTAGTGTTTACTAATGACAAAGGCTTTGCTGCATCTTGAACATTTTATTTTATTTTTTCCCACCAGAACAGCCCCATTCTCCAGGTTGTTGTTCCTGCCTGCTAAGATAGGCTTACACAATTACTTTATACTGATTAGGGCTGTATGCTCCCCTGTCTTCCTGATTTATTTGGACAGATCCTTCCACATTTATATCATCAGCAGAGATTTTCATGTTCTGGTTTAGAATGACTTCTTTCATACCAGTATTTCTTCTTTAAAAGTGAGATAGGACACCAGAAAACTCTTTGTGCTCCGAGGGAAACAGAACAAAATACGTGTGCTTTTTTTTAATTACTTTTTTCATATTTTGACATTCAACACCTTCTTGCTTCCAGACTTGGGCTCATATTCAGCTCAAGAAAAAACTGACAATTAGGAAGGGTGTTAAAGCATGTGCTTAATATTAGGCACATCTTTAATTCCTTTGGGCTTTTAAAATGTGTTTAAGTATCTTCCTGATTAGGATATTAATTCTCTCTCTTCATTTTGATTTCTGCAGCCAAGCTTGGCCTGTACCCAAGGCATCATTTGTACTCATTTCCATACTACTCTTTATATATTAGCATTTCTAGATTTACCCAGAGAGGCACAAGCACATGAGAAACAGAGCAGGTCAATTTTTGTTTAGATTTCAATGTATAACATATGTGTTAATATGTTAAAGTTATTTTTTTATCTATTGATTTATTTTTACTAGAGAATAGAGATTTTGAGTTTTGAGTACCCAAAGGTTAGAATTCTTCCTGGAGTCACTGATAAAAGCCTCAGGAAACTTTTTGTTCAGATTATTTAACCAGAAAATTTATTTTTAAATATGGGTGCATTTGTTTGAGAACAGGACTGAAATCTCTATCTCAGACAGACAGATGCTTCGAGTAGCATTCACCTGACCCATGAAAGATCTGAACTGTAAATGTCTAATGATAGTAAGTGAAATAAGTTTATTCCCATAGTCTACTGAGCCAAATTTTAAGTATACCAGATTTTTATAATTTCTATAAAATTTGCTTAATAAAAGGAGAATGTAATCCAGCCAGGGGATACTCAGCTCTAAGAAGTATTACAGGCACAAAAAAAGTGACTTTCTGTGCCATTATTTTTTTCTTTTATGATTTTCAAATGATGGTGCTTTTCCATGTTTTTCGCTTGGATATTACTTCAGTTTGGGAATTCTGTTTATATGGCTTCAACCTTTTATATCTGAACTAAATATCTGGGCTCCCTCTTTACTCAGTAGGACTGAGAGGCAGAGCTCTGTGGATATCTGTCCTGCTGTGCCACACATTGTGTGTCTAACATAGCAAAGATGCTCAATTTCTACCCTGAATGTCAAATAATATGGACTTAAGTAAATAATTATCTAAATACTATTAATAATGTCACAAGTATTAAGCCTGATTTTTTAGCAGATCTAGTGATCTTTAGTTCTTTTTTGTCACTGTCCTCGGTGTGAATCTGACCTTTCCCATCTATTTTTTAAAGAGCCTGTATATTCCACCAAACACAATGTGATCATAGTCTCTTGTCTGGCAGCTGCTCTAGTGTGATTTATAAGTGTTTCACTGGTATACCTGGGTTTTTAGTGAATCTGAAAGTGTGCACACTGTGTAACTAATGGCAGCAGTTTCGCTTCCTCTCACTCTCTGCTGGATGCCAGCCCAGGAGCAAACAGCAACATGTGCCAAGTGTTGGGGACAGGTTCCCAAGTTCAGAAATCTCTCATACACCTGTCCGTTGTTATTACAATTCACAATATGCATTTCTTTTTCCAGCTGTCCTCCACCATGCTGGCATGTGTTGCTTTGCATAGCAGACCTCAGTTAGATTTTCAGTTGCTACAGTAGAAGGCACAACAGCAAGAGATTTATTTCAGTTTTGTATGTCTCCATGGTTTATTCTGCTCTAAGAATGTAGACACTTTGCAATTATGATTACTTACCCCCTGTACTCAGGAAGAGAAAAAGAGGGAGTAATTCTGAATCTTTTAGTGAGAGTGGTTTTGAGTTGTCTGTGCTGGTTAGTAGTATATTGTTTATTTTGAAGAAAGAACAAAAGTGGATTTTGATTCTATACATGTTTTCAGCGGTCAAGGCTATTCTCCTGAAATTCAACCCAAGACAAACTTATACCATTCAGCAGGAGATGAAGGGAACCAGGGAAATATTAATGTTGTTTAACTTTAGATAGGTAAAATTCTTCAGTTTTAAGCCAGAACATCTAATTTAGGAGTCAAGTTCCTATTTGTGGCACTTAAGTGCTTAAAAATAGTTAGAGATCTGCTCTCCACCAAATTATACAATTGACTTCCTTCCAGTAACAACAGAGCTCTAACAGAAGCACTGGCTAGTTAACCCTTTGGTTACAAACCTGCTGCTCCACCTACACTTATACTCCACTGAAATTCCATGGGAGGTATATGTAGGAAGAAGAACAGTGAATTCTGGTTCACAGAAAAAACATCACTGAAAACAGTGAAGCATCTAGTCTATCTTGGAATTTTTACTGGAATGCTGGAGCAAAATTACTTCAAGATTTATAGATAAAAATTGGTGATAGTTCATTATTATTTTATTTGGATCTCTTTCCTTACCTGCTATTTTGATGCTCTGCAGGCACACCTATATAACTTATTCCATAAGTTTATTTTAGCAGAGTTTGGAAAGTCCATCTTGTTGCCCAGCACAGACTGGGGACACTAAAAGCAAGTGTAATCTGGAAGAGGAAGGAGGTACACAAGAGTTGTTATTATCCTTTCAGTTTGAAACCTTTGAAACTGTTCATGTATGGGGAAAGCATGGAGGTGAATTCTGCAAAACAAGCATTAGGCTGTGTACCAGATAACAGGATTAACCTGGGATTTCAGCTTTGGCTTTCTACCAGGTACAAAAGCTTCAAATCTTATAAAAGATGGCAAAGAAAACATGTCCTGCCTCCCTGTCGCAGGAATGGGGGGAGCAGGTTAACAGGCCAGAGCTTTCTCCCAAAGAAACATTGCCTCAGTGCTGCAAAGATTACTGGCTTCATAGACTTTCAGGATGAGAGGAGATCTTATAATCATTTCACCTGTGAGGTGAATGTGCTATTTGTATAGCACAGACAGCAGCATTTCACTTGGGAATGCTCAGATGACTCCAGGCAGCGGGGACCTCTGCAAGGGCAGAGGTGTGAGTGATGGAGCTGCCATCCCAGGCAGGGGATGGTACCCAGGGAAAAGGCAACACCTGAGCAAAGGTGTTTCACTGTCTGCATCACCACATGCTCTAGGCATACTTTCCCAGTAGATGTTGTCTATATTTAAGAAAGACAGGTAATGCTTTTGTAAGCAAAGAACATGCTAAAATATTTCATTCCTCCATGAAGGGGTGATTTGAACATATTTTTCATCACCGTTAAAACTTTGTGGGTCTTTTTTTTGTTTGGTTTTGTCTACCTTCATTTCCAACCACCAAAATTTGTCACTGACACTTGGAAATTCATATTAGGAGAGAGATAATAGTGAGTTACTTTTAAGTGGTATGACCCAGATGTGTAATGTTAACTCTTATTTTTACTTTTTATAAGGTTTTTCTTGATCAAGAGAAAAACAGGCACACTGCAAACAACTTAGAATGGTGTCTTGTCCATAGTTTACATAGACATGGATGCCTTCTGCTTTCAAATTCCAGGCTTGCTTAATGTTAGCATCTGGGAAAACTGTCGCTCTTACATCTACCTAAAGCAGACTTGTTGTCTGTCACTCAACACCATATATTGTTTATCACATTAACGTGTCAAAAGTAAGTAGTCTTACTGGCTTGTATTAGATGTCTCAGATCCCTGAAACCCTTTCTTCCTAAGTGCTTATTGAGTGATGTGCTGCTATTTTTTTTTTATTATTTTAATTCGGTAATAACTACAACATAGGTCAAAATACAGCTGCTAATGACATAAACATTTTCTATTTCTATGCACATGGTAAGTGGGGTGTGCAATGTAACACTGATTAACTGCTGGTAGGTCTTGTCCAGGAAGAAAACTAACAAAGAATGTCTAGTCACTTAAACCCTACTTAGAAAACTCAAGTGAGAATACTCTGTTGGACTCTTTGTATAAGAAAGATTTTTAGTAAGGTGAGGGAGTATAACTACCTTAATACATTGTGAAATAGCCATAAATTTCATAATGCATATTTATGTGTCCTCTGAGGCTGATATGGGAAAGGAGAGGAAGACTGGTGATATCTGAGCAATGCTATCAAAAGGTATTATCCCTGCAAAAGGCGTGTTTCAAGTATTCATGGGGTTGCTTGAGGAGAGCTATATTTGATTCTCTTGTGTAGAATAAAATATAATGCTTCAAGCTGCTAAGACACTGAAATTGCTTGTGTGTGTGTAGGAGAAAGTATCTGTGATTTTAGGTGCTTTTTAATTAGCAGATTGGACTAAAAAGAAAAAAAATGCTGTAGGAAATCAGACCATTTTACTTGATACAAAGCATTTTCTCTCTGGTTTAAATGCTTTAACAGAAAGTTTAACTGAAGTGAATCATACAAAAAGGAAAATGGGAGCAATGGAGGAAAAATATCCCTCACTAAAATAAAAAACAATATGGTTTTCATCAAAGAAAAATCAATTCAGATTTGTTTTGTTTTTCCCCTTCCTTTTCTCATTTTGGTGGGAAAGCCAGGTGAATTAAACTGTTATAGTTCAGATCAAACCAAAACAACATTTTGTTCCAATTTCCATCTTGGTCATGTGTCAGAAGCTTTTCATCACTTATAGTGCATAGTAATTCTTCCACACCTCTGTAGCACACTGGGATCCAGGATTTCTCTCATCAGCCATGAAGAGCTTGCCTGCCCTACAAACCAGTTTGCAGGAGCAGGCTCCCCAGCTGCCTTGACAGCAGGATGGGCAGGGTGGGGTTTAAGATAAGGAGCTCTTCTAAGCAGCAGGTTACCATCAGTGTAGTGTTTTTACAGGTTTTTCAGATTTCTCAGCTGCAGTTAGGGCTTGTCTTCCCCCCTTGCCCCAGAACAGCAGCACCTCCTTGGGGGGCAGCACAGGATCTGTGCCAGGGGAGGGCACAGCAGCAGCAGACCCAGTGCACTGCCTCTCTCTCCTGACATCTACATTCAGCCTAGATACTGTTCTCTTTTCCTGAAATGCTCTTCACTTGGGTGTAGACACTAGCTGTGTGTGGCCAAACTTAAGGCCACAATCTGATTTCTGTTCTGTGTACCCCCACGTCAGAAGCATTCATTGCCCTGATTCAATACTTGAGAAGGTCTCAAACTTCAATTCACAAAGCATCAAACTAAGGAAAGGGGTTTTTCTTGATCTTCAAGTATAAGCTAATACAATATCTGTAACTTTTTAAAGCAATGGTTTGTGTTGAGAGTCCTTCTCAAAACATGTGAAGCATTCTACATCCCTTTCCCTTTGCCACATTCTCTACATATGTAATACATATTTAATATTTATGATGAAGAAATTCAGAGCTTGAGAAAGAAAGAAAGAATAATAATTAAACAAACAAACAAACAAAAAGTAGTGGAGCTCAGTGTTAGACATCTGTTTTAATCCTGAAAGTACCTCAATCCTGGTCCACAAGATTTCTATCATTTCAGTTCTGGTACCCTTTTGAAGAGAAAATGATAAATGCATCAAATTCCATGGCACTTCCTTGAGTTTTGCAAACACGTACTGGAGTTAGATGACCAACTTCATCACCAGTGATGACCTAGGACAAGATGAAAACAGCAAGATATTTAAGTGTGGAAGGATTGTGCATTAATCCTCCATGGCTCTTAGCTGCCCCTACATATACCTGCTATTTGATACAATAAAGATTCAAGGATCACAAAAAGGAGCATTACAAATGGAGACTATGGAAGAAAGACTAACCAGATTCAAATAGATGAAATGTTGCATTACAAATTACAATACACATCTGCTGCAATAATTTGTGTCAATCAAATCATCCTAAAGAAAACAGTCAATATCAAATAAGGTTCTGTAGTCAATGGGCCATAGTAATTTCTGGTGTTCTCCACTGAGGTTAATAGAGTAGGAAGGGGAATAAATAAATAAAACATAATAGGGAAAGAGTACGCCATCTGGAAAATAAATGGAGGAAATAAAGGGAAAATGTTAATCTAGCACATCCAGGGTTTCAATTTCTCCTCTGCTATCTGCACTATCTAATGAGCAGCTGCATGAAGTTATCACTGGTTTTCAGGAAAACAGAATCCTATTTCAGAGCAGCCCACAGGTCTGAGCATTACTACAGCTCTAAAAGGCTCTCTTCCAGCTCATTAATTTCCCTTGATCTTACTGTCCATTCCTGACTTAATAGATTCCTCTTTCCTCCTGTAAAAGGAATGGTGACCCAGGGAAACATTTCTCTTTAATGCACACTGTGGCTTCGTTTTTTCAGGCATTTCCTGTTCTCCCAAGAAAAATATTTCCCATAGACCTTCTACTCATACTACAATAACATATTCCCTTATGAGCTCTGAATCATCATCCTTTAAGCATACATTTTCTGATCTCTTTGTTCTGCTTTCCCATAGACTTATGAAGAGATTGTAACTCCAAAGTTTGCCTTCTTTTATTTTTTAATTTTTTTATAGAGTCACCCAAAATTGCATAGGTTTCCTTATATTTTATTCTCCAATATCCTACCCAATCAAGTTTTTTCTTTTTATTATTTTGTTATTTTTTGTTATTATTATCTTGTAACATTGTTCTTTTAAATAAAAACATAACTTATGTCATTTGTATAACTATATGTATACACATATACAAAATTCAGGCTTTATATCTCTAAATATTCCATATTTTTTGTCTCTTTTATTATTTTCTATTTCTGTATAATTATGGTTATATAGTTGTGTATATATAAATACACATATATGCTCAAGTAAAATAGGGATAAGAACAAGGTATGCTCAAAAGAATGGTACTCAGGTCTTATGATTTGGAGATTACTCAAAGTAGAACATATAAATTATCATATTTGACTAAATCACAAAATTTAATACAGCATGGAAAACAAGTGATGTTGCTGAAATGTATGATAAAATTAACAAGGACATTTTAGCTCTGGAGGAATTCTCTAAAATGTCCACCCCTGGATGTGAAATTTCAGAAATGGCTTTTGATTTCAGAGTTATTCAGTTCTAAAAGCCTGAGAGGAAAGGGAGATGTGACAGATGTACTGCCAGTCTGACACTGTGAAGGCTGTTCAACCCAGATGCTGCAGACACATAGAATGCAGCATCTACAGCTCAGCTGCTCCTCTGGTGACTCTTGTAAGCAATACAGAGGAATATGCATTTCTCTTTCAGGGAGCAATCCATCTGACCTAGCATAACTACCCACCTTATGGTGAGATCAATTCAGCCTTAATTCTTATTGACTATATTTTGTAGGTCTCTGTTGGCTTTAAAGAAATCCGTGTTGACCAGCTCAGATTTAATAAAGCGAATCCCAACACCAAGTTATTATTCCAGTCTGTCTCATATGTGGAAGAATTATTTTGTAGCAAAAATTGAAATTACAGGCAGCATGACCTGGCTAAGCAGTGCAGGAAACAAGTCTGATGATTCATTAGGTGGTTTCCTTGTCTGAATCAGCCTTGACTACATGGTTAGGGAATGTTGTGATGAGGATAACATTATTTTTAGTTTAATTTTAATCATAGGTGTTAAACACATCTTTTCAAAATCTTGAGACAATATTCAGGTAGAAGCAGTGATATTAACAGATATTAACAGATATTAACTGGTGAAGCTTTGTCAGAGTTTTAAACAACAAAAAGATATTTTCCCCCTTTATATTGGATTGATATAACAAAACATACATTTCCTGTCCTAAACTAATATTTTCGCTGCAAAAATCCAACAGTCTTTCAGAAGTTAAAAGCTTTGTGAGATTTTAAGTGACAAACTTTCTTTATCTAATTTTGGATTTCAGGAAATTCCTCCTCTGATGCCTGAAATTTATGCTATTTTCATCTGGTCGTAAAAAATTAATTCTGAAAAACAACAGCCCCAACTTCTCTGTCCCCACTCCAATGACAATTTAGGTCTGAAATTTGAGAAGCAATTTATTTTTTTTTTTTACAGAGCAGTTCATTACATTCAAATATGACAAACCTGATCTTGAGAGATTCCAGTTTAAAACCAAGACAAATTTTATAATCAAGGCAATCTCTTAGACAGTTGCAGAGTTAGGCTGATCTGAATTATGTCTGTATTCAGTGGGTCTACAAGTTTTGCCCTCTCCAAAATAAGTCACATTACATTACGAATATTACCATAGAGACAACAACTGGCAGATGTCCCTTTATCCAACAGTTATAAATCAATCCTACATTGGATTTTCCTGCTGAAGTTAACACTGTCACAGAGTTTTGCCAACCTGTACACAGTGAGACAGGAGTCAAGACAGCACGACACCTGTTTCTGCATTATTTGCCTATTTTATTCTAATACTGATTCCTCCAGCACTTCCCTTTTGCAGAAGGAGGAAGTTGGAGTTTTGAAAAGCTGTAGCTCAGATTTTCTGTTTCTAGTTTCATTTCTGAGGTAGCTCTGGTTGTGATTTGGCTTTGCTGCACAACCCACACCCACTCATGTTGATCTTTTCCAGAAGAGCTGCACAGTGACAGTGTCACTGTTGCCATATGACACGACACTGTACTGGTGAGGATGCACTGACCAACCAGGCATCTGAAGCTGGACCTGTGGCACATTTCCTCACTTACCATCAGTGGATAGTGTGACTGGGTAAGGACCACACAGTCCTCACTGATTAAAGATCTACTTATTTCTCAGCTACACACAGATAAGTACAAACAGAAAAGCAAAAGAATTTTTTTTTAAAAAATGAAGACATAAGAAACTGAAGTCTCTGTACACATTAATACTGCACTCTCATACTCTCAGGTCACACTATAATTGGAGGGTACAATTAAAACTTTTTTCTCTTTCTAGGTTCATTTCTGACTAGCCACACTAACATCACAAAAAGACACTGTCTTGCTTGAACAGAAATGAAGATGCACAATTAGCATTCTTTTCTGTTGAAATCAGAGGTTTTCTACTTTGGCCTGACAAATGCATACAGCATCCTGTCCAGAAACATCACTTTAATGAAAACTACAATTTAATTTTTTAGGAAATTAGAATAAAATTCTTACTTTCAAGAGTAATTTTCTTTAAAATCACGCCATTGATTATCATCACATTGTCTTGGCTATGTTGCAGCTACAACAGAGAATTGCATACCATTTTTAACTATTGCACCAAGCAACCCAAACATGCTACATTATTCAACCCAAATTGTTGGGTTTCTTTTTTTTTTTTTTTTTTTTTTTTTTTTTTTTTTTTTTTTTTTTTTTTTTTTTTTTTTTTTTTTTTTTTTTTTTTTAAACAACAAAAAATATTGTGGCAATCTCTGAGTAATAAGATGCTTTCTATCTTGTAATGACAGTTCAGTGCAGTTCACATCTAGGGATGAGGGACAACAACAAAGCCTGCTGCATGGATGTGCTCTTGCCTCCAGTAGTATCAAGAAAACCTGAACTTCAGATCCTTCTTTTGGATACTTTTCTGCTAACGTTTGAGAAAACCCTCTCAGTAATTCATCATACCCTTTTCAACACCTATGGGAAGGAAAACTTTATCATCCCCAGAGAAAGGCAGCTAACAGGTGTGGAATAAAGTGTGAAGCCATTTTAGCTTCTGCATTGCAGGTGAGACCTTTTCATTCTTTGAAAATCGAAAGTATCCAAAAATCTCACTACCTGAGGAGCATGAACACATGGACAGCACTGATGTGCCACTTTTGAAGCATGCTTCTGTACCATAAGGGAAAATACGGAACCCAGTATATGTATAATTTCTCTAAATTGAATTCCTGTGTATATAATTTCTTCTAAACAGTTAAAGCAGAGAAAAGTTCATTTGATCTGCTGGTGTAAGGAAAATTAACTTGTTTTTTAAAAATCTGCTCCTTTCCAGGAAGGAATGGAAAGACCACATTTTTTAATAAAACTATTTTTGCAGTCAGCGTTACTTTTGTACTTCCCAAGAGGTAGTCATAACAGCCAGATATAGATAACCTGGAGTTTGAGTCACAAGTGCAATTTTTAGGGAGAGGGAGATTGGATTGTCCTTCTCCACACCTCATGCTTTACAGTAAAAGCTGAAAGCATCTCACAAGCTCTGCTTGTCACATAATCTAAATTGAAATGAGCGTGTTAAACAGGAGAAGGTTACAGTTTATTTTGAGCCTGCTGTGTCATTCAAGCTTGGCCTGAGGCTTACCATATAACCAGTGGTCTTGGCAGTAAGTCAGTCACAGTGTCAGCTTTTTAGGTCAGAGAGGTCTTGCTCAAGTATCCAAATGCAATCAACATTTCAAAGAACCAACACTGACTAATCCCCACTTTTTTCTCAGCCACACTTTCATTCAGTTAATTAACTTTATTTTCCTTTGACTTTTTTGCAGACAACAGAAAACTATTTAAACAAAGTCCTCTACCAAGTAAGGTTATTGATGTTAAAAGGGAAAGGAAATTGCTTAGTATTTTCTGCAAAGGACTTCAAAAAGGAATGACTGAAGGAAAGCACCGAGCTAATTGTATTCTTTCAAAGCCAACACTAACATCTTTCAACTTTCTTATCATTTTAGGAGCTCCGGGAAGCTCTAATTATTAGCTGTGAGCCAAACACAATTATATATATATAATTTTTTTTTTTTTTAATATATAAACAATAATCGCAGTTGCACAGCCAGGCCATTCTCTGGACATCAGACAAGACAGGGGGCACAGCTTCCTCAGCCCCAGCCAGGAGCTGGTTTTCACCCACAGCTTGATTTCTCCCTGGGCAAGACATGGTGGTCTCCAAACGCTGCGCTGATTGTAAAGGAAGATATAAAAGATCTCAGATGCTGACATTAGGGTAACAAATCTCACTTTGGTTGGTTCAACTCCCTGTTCTGTCTTGGCCCTAATAACATCAACTGTAATTTTTTAGGTTTGTTGTTTTTTGGTTTTTTTTAGAGAAGACTGATTTTAGCTCTGGTGGCCATATTAATAAACACAACAGAACACCCCAGAGGTATTGCTACTTCATATTTAATGTTAATAGTAAAGTGGATTTCAGTGTCTCAGGACATTCCTCATTAGTTTGTGATTAGCTACAAATAAAGCAAACTGTTTAAGGGTGGAGGGGTTTGAAGTTAGACACCGTATTTTGATCTCATAATTTAAAATACTTGCATAGTTTTTGAAGTTTTTTTACACTGTATGCTGCTGAAATACCTTGTTTAAATAGGTAAATAAAAACATAAAGCTTATCTTTGGAGCTGATTACTCTCAAATACCTATAAATGTTTTTCCTTTCATGTTTTCAGAACCACTTCACCAAGGACAAGCAGTAAATGTTTTTTTTCACCTTCTGACTGAGGTTTATTTACTTATTTAACTGTATTCACTGCAATTGCTCACGGAAAGCTCATGTAATGCTAAATATAGTAGTGTTGTATTTTGGTTTATCTTAGTTCTATTTGAATTAGGTAGAGACACAATAAACAAAATAGGCAGTGACAGAAATATAGTGTCTTGTGAAAGAACATTTTCAGTGTTCACTAAGTGAATAAGAGGCAATGGGCAGAAACTGATGCAGAGGAAGTTCTCCTGAATATGAGGAAAAATTTTACTGTGTGACTGACCAAGCACTGGAACAGATTGCCCAGAGAGGTTGTAGACTCACTCACCGGAGATATTCAAGAACCATTTGGACATGATCCTGTGCACTGTGCTCTAGGATAACCCTGCTTAAGCTGGGAGTTTGATAGGGTGAAAAAGTGTAGGAAACATAATGTGTTTCCAAAAGAATAGTGCATAGCTTTAAGTGATATATTATCAAGCATGTATGAATTTTAAGTGCTCAAGATTAAAATTTTGAACTAAAAGCTAAAAGAATGAGTATATCAGGTTGTCTTGTATACAGAGGGGAAAATTCACTTAGAAGGAAGCTGCCCAACTGATCAGGTGTTTTCAGAGTTACTGACTTGAGAAAGCAGAAGAAGCTAAAATGAGCAACAGTGGAGACAAATTTAACTTCTAACCATAGTGAGATTGCCTAAAAACAGAAAACAGTGAACACCAGAAACTCCCCAGGAGGTTTTAAAGTTGACTAAAGTAATGTGTTTCACATAATAAAAGTCCCTCTGAGGAGCTTCACATGCACTTCATGAATATAAGCATAGATTGAAGATATAAATAAAATAATAAAATAATAAAACATATTTTGAAAGCACAGTTTTATCTTTATGAAATAAATTTCCATCCATTTATGTGTGTAGCTTATTTCCCTTCATCAGTTTGCTTTCTAACTTTAATAACATATTTGAGTACTGCTGTCTTGTATAACCAAATAAATGCTGCTGATTTCAGAAGAGTGCTCTGACAGGGTCAGTTAATACTAAACTAGAGACTGAACTCAAATAACGGTTTTCCTTCACTTTGTATGAGCTTAAAGAAGACAGAACTGCCTTAACACATGTTGTGCTTATAATACAGAAACATTTTCCTAAGAGCTTTTGGTTTGCATTTTCTCTGGTTTTCCTCATTATTGAATGTAAGCTTAACACCCACTGCTTGTGTTGAGGGAGCTTTTGGTGTAGAACACCATGCATGCACCAAAATGTGAAAGCATTTTTGAGTTTTTTTCTCCCCCCCCCCCCTAATTATTATATTGTTTACAAATTATATTTGACTGGAACAGTATAAACAAATATGATACTAGTGCTCAGCCCTGATTCCCATTCAAAGGCTCCATTATGTTTACATAAATGTACATATAAATATGTGTATATCAATATCTTCATGTAAATATGTATTATTTCGACTCACAAGCTACTCATTAATAGCAGTTTATGTTAACACTTTTTCAGAAGTGTTTCTGGAACTAACTTGCAAAAGCTTTAATTCTATGTGATAGCTCCTAGACTACTGAAGGTAACTACAGGATACAATAGCCCATACCTCTGCAGTTCTATTACAAAGTATCTGGAATTCTTGAAACATTATCATCATGACAGTGCAGCTTTTAACATAAGTTAATTTACTTTACTTGAGAAGATTTATAGCTGAAACACAGAAGTATGGAATGATAAATTTGGCAGGTCCTGGACAGCTCACTTCATCCATCCCTCTGGCAATCATGAGACACTTTTATAACTTTTTCTTGAGAATTTACTGTAATAGAAGTTCCCAAAGTGCCATGGGCACTGCTTACATTAGATACTATTCCTGATATCTAAAACAGGTCCTGCTGAAATTTAATTACATGTATTTCTTACTGGTTTTGCCTTGCAAAGTGAGAATAAATTCTTCCACTCTTCTGTAGCAGAATGTCGTGTATTCAGTACTCAACCCCCAAACTCCCACTGTGGTGGTGCCTTCCCCACCTCCCCCCTCAGGCCACACTATGATCTCAGAAATGCTCATTAGACCTGGGCCTTTATGAAAAGCACCTGGGCTCAGCTTCTCTTGAGCTTATCAGAAGCACTGCTCTCAGAAACCAGTGCTGTCTATTGAACTTCTATTTTTTTTAGTGAACAGCCTGGGAAACTTATCTTTCTTGCATGAATGATAACTCAAGTGGAGTAACACTTTTATTATCAAATGTTCAAAGAAAGTTACCTACCTGAATTGCAGTCAGGATGGAAAATTAATATGACTGAAGCCAACTCTCTTATGACCCTATAAACACAAGTCATAAGTGAGACCCTTTGAGCTCTCCTAGACCACAATGACTGTGACCAATATCTCTCTCTGAGTGGGATGTCTCTCAGATCTAGAAAACTCTAAAGTTTGCTATACTTGTATGACCACCACCAAATGATGACAAAACCTAGGCTGATACCTCCACTTCTCGAGGATAAACCCTTCACCCGCTAAGAAGATGCAAAGGCATCCAACGTTGAGTACTTCACTGATCTTGAGGGGAATTTTTCACAGGAATATACCTTGTACACATTTCTTTATTTCTGTGTGCTCATGAGTCTGAATATTCTATAACAAATGTTCCTAGATTCTTAATTACTTTACATTTAAGTAAGTTAGGCCTATAAGTGGGTTAGAGTTGTGCTATAATCAATTCTATAGAACCTTTTGTTTAATTGTTTACCTTAAACTGTCAATTAAGTGCTATTAAGTGCTATTAAGCATTTAGGCCTAAAGAGGATTAGTTTAGAGAGAGGTTTTACTCTGAACTCTGTGACTCAAGGGGAGGGACTCCCTTATTCCATTTTATCCTTACCTTTTTCTGTGTTTACCCTTCCCTTCCCCTCATCCTGCCATAGGTAATTTTTGTGTGGATTTTGGTTTTAGATTGATTGATTTCAGATTTTCATTTGCTTTTTCTCTGTGTGCTTTAACCATCTAGAAAGTAGTAGAGCGAACCTTGCCAGCTTACTTTGTCATGCTTTCACTTCTCTATTAAACCTGCTTCTGCCAATAAATTTGTCAGCGATCCTTTAAGTGATCTAAAACACTCATTTGCTACACTAACTCCCTCAACCTCCCTTCGTTTAGACTGCACGATGCCAATTCTTCCCAGCATTTCTCCAACTTGCTGTTCAGCTCTGGCTTGTCTCTGCATCTCACCTGGAAGGTGGTGTCCAAACCAGTGCTTGGATTCCAGATGAGTCCCCAGTGCCAAGCAAAGCCCAAGGAATACTGTGTGTTTCCCTCAGATGGTAGGAAGCCTGAGTTGGGTGCTGACATGGCTGTTCCACTTCCAGTTCCAGAATTATCTCATTCTCTTGGATATCTCTGACTGTTGCCATATTGCAGAGAAGGCAAAATCCCTTCAGTGCTTTTTCCATTAATCTGAGTGGAAAAGAGATCTGAGACCTGAGTTCCCCAAGTCTTATGATTGCAGGCTTGAATGGAACTGAAATTCCGGGCAAAAAAATTAAAATAAAATCACCCCTTGTCTCCCACCTCACAAAGCTCAGACGGGCTTGTACCACCAGCACCACAACCCAAATATATAATTTTGAAAGAAAATGAAAACTATTACACTTTTAGGATCCTCAGAAGAAGAGTTGTCAGTATGATCTCTATCTGACCTGTCCATGTATGTGTGTCAGTTAAAGACTCAAGCTAAATCTTTTTTCTTTTCCAAGTGAATGATTGTTATTAAATATTTTTCTATTCTCCTGGTGCAGTGTGGCTCTAGAACTTGGTTAGAGCATACTAGCTAACCTCCGAAGGAAATATAAGGTCATTATAGCTATTTCTGTGATCTTTGGTGGGAGGAGGTGACACACTTTACACCAGAGGTGATTTTCACTTCACACTACCCCTGAGAGTTTAATGGAGCTGTTATTCATATACTATGAAGAGAGAGCTGAGGCTCAGATAAACTTCAATGTTGTCAAGTTTATAAACTTATTTTAGATTTCCTATTTAAAACATATACTCTCAGGAACCACAACACATTTTAGAACACTTTTCAAACATAACTGACTTCATTTGCAACTGTGAATGCTCAGTTTTGGAAAACCTGACCCCATATGACCCAAACTGAGCAATCAGAAAATGAGTAATGTACAGTACTGGCTACTGGTGAAAAAATTGGTTTAAGTGAATTACTTGTCTCCATCAGAAAAGTCACTGATGACAAGATGTGTATTCTCACAGCATTCAATTGTCTTAATGATTAAACTATCCTTTCTCAACATTTCTCTTGCTGCAATTGCTATACAACTTTGGACTTCTCTATGTAATAAGGCAAGAAGCCAATTTGCAACACACTGATTTCCTGCATGATCCTAATTCATTCCTAAGCCACTGTTTGCCATTGTACTGGAGGAAGCAGGTTCTTATGAAAAAAAAATGCAGTGTAGCTAAATCATAAAGATAGGTGTATATGGGGAAATCTGGCAATCTAGCATTGGGTTTATTTAATTTCTCAGGTTTTTTCACAGTTTTAGGTGTCTAAATCTAAAGAAGTCCATTAGGCTGTAGGTTTCTCTTATAGTTGGTGGGGAGAATTCTGGCTAACCTGTCCAGCAGTCTATTCAGGGGCATCAAAATGCTTAATTCCCTCCACACTCTATAAAAGCAGACTTGCACAAACTTAGTTGTTTAAACTTAGACACATAGCATTTATACACCCATCAACTCCCAATTTGCTCTCTCTGTTTCCTTGTTTAATCTCCTCTCTCCATCTCCATCCATCCTCCTGTTCAGGTGTCTTTGCCCAGCTCTTACCCAAAGTAGCTTCTGTCTCTAACTTTTGGATAAAACTCGTGAGAACTCTGTAAGCCATCTCAAGTGCCACCCCATTTGCCACCCCCTCTGAAAATAGGAAGGACTTCAAATACTGTTTTCCTACAGATATCCAGATCTCTATGGCCTTTGGCAATGAGAACATTTTTGGATCATGCACTTCCCGAGACCTCTCAGGAACATGAGGCCAGTTTTTTCCAGATGTTCATTTTCCCTCTAGATAGCCAAAATCCTGCCCCTGCAAGAAAAGTACTCTACCAACCTATCTTTGATTATCACATTATGGGAACCTTACAGCCACTTTAAGTTTTTTAAAGTTATTCTTTACAAGGGGAAAAAAAGATTTCTTTTCCCATAATGCTATCCTGTGCAATAGGTGAATATTTTTATTTTAATGACAAAAAGATAATAATGTATCCTTTAGCAGAAAACTGACTTTGCCAATCTCACTCTTCATTTCACAATGTTATTTTCAGCTGAAACTTTTCTGTTTTGCTATATCCGCTAAGATAATAAATGGTAATTAGAAGTGAAATATGTTTGCTGCAATCATCTATTCATAAGATTCATTGAGACAGGAATAGATATAGAATTGGTACAGGACTGGCCCTAATGGAGGGTAGGGGGTTATAAGGCATTTCCTGGCATTATGACCTGTGACATGGGAACACACATGCCCTGTGGCTGATGAGGACTGGGGGAGATGCACAGGCACAGTCCCCTGTTGCCCGTTTGCTCATTAGTTAGCCTGTATCTCTGGGGAGAGGGGAGGAAGAGGGGAGAAGTAGCTAAACAAACAAAGGAAATTTTAACCCCAGCAGACTGTACTATTTAGGGTTTCTTAAAGCACTTTGAAGCAGTAACAAGGAAGTTCCTAAGAAAACAAATACTGTTATTGAAAGTGTTATTGAAAATGTTGCTAAGTCAGTTGATATGGCTCTGGTTATGATCTGAAGCCGCCTTGGGAAACTTAAGAAGAATGTTTGGTAGAAAAGATACAAAAACAAGAAAAGAATTTATTAACGGACACAAATTCCGTGTGCTCTGCTAAACTATATAAACAGATGGTTAAAAAGATTTAGTTGTTCATTTAGTTTATTTTAAGGTAACACTTTGTAATAAAGAGCCACTTACCACAAAACCAAAACAGTGAAAGTTGCTGTAAGTCACAGTAGAGCTGACACACTGCACATGCAGAAATTCCATAAATTTAAGATCTTTGCAGTACACAACAACCACAGATTGAATCACACTTAGAAAGGAATCAGTAGGAAGTATTGAATCCTGTGATTTTTACAGGACAAGGAAGAGAGAAGGACTGACATAAACAGCAAAATAAATTTTCTTTTGAAGGTTGACTTCTAAATTCATTAATAACTTTGGTAAAGACCTAAATAAAAGACCACTTCAACAAATCAGATTGTTTTCCTTAATTTCTTAATTCTAATATGTATTCTATAAAACTAACTCATTGAATCTCTGTAATACACAATGCACAGAACTTCATTGACATCTGCCCTGTTTTATTTGTGATGGTGATTACTCATCTGAGATTACAAATGCAGATGGTAATGTTGAATGCAATCTCAAATTTTATGTAGCGTGTAAATTTCACCATAAGTAATAGAAATAAATAAAATAAAAGACAGTGTAAATGGGAAAGGGAACAGGTGAGTATCCTGAGTTTTGGTAAAAGAAGTGAAAATATAAAAAGAGAAAATAAATCTAGAGATATTCAACTAATATTCAATTAATCTACAAGAAACAACTGACAAAATCCAGGAGAAAAATCTCCCTTTAATATTTAGTTTTCAACTGGAAGTTCCAAATAATCTTATAAATATATGTATGTATAAACATTCTGTAAAGTTTTGCGAGTAATATCTTGCTAGTTATGATAGTAATGAAAAAACTAGACATGTTTTCATCAACTGCAAAAAAAATCACATCAATTAAAAAAAACTCATTTCTTTATTACAGAGTAATCTTTCCTAATTAAAACCATTACCTTCACTGAGAAGTTTATCCATTAGAGTTTTTTTCCTGAGAATATTTTCTGGGAATAGCTGTGATTTATATTTTTCTCTGAATTACTGTGGAAAAGAGAAAGAGTTTGCTAGAGTTCAAGTGCTTATTCATTTTTCTAAATAGCTGAAAGAGTGCCTGTAAGCACACTCTTAGATTTAAGTCTAGAGTATATCCATCGCTTCTAGGTCTTATTCTTTACAGGTATAGAAAGTTTTCTACACCCTTAGAGAAAGGTGCTTTATGTGCCACTATTGCAACAAGTTGTTTAGGGTAGTATTAAGAATTCTGAATATTCAACACTAAAACAGGAATCTCTTGCAATTTTTAAAAGAGGATTTCTGTACTTAACCAGCCGTAGTAAATACTCTTAAAAAGACCATTCCCTTCTGGGTAGAATACTTACACTTATTTATGAGAATTGTATGTCATAAAATATGCATATAGAATGTGTTAGCAGACTACAACTTCCAGATGATGTTGATAATTTCTCTGTATATGGTTAGAAAACCTGCAGACTTCATTTTTTCATTTAATTCATAGATCACAGTGATCAATGTCTAATACAATATTGTGAGAAATAACCAGTCCTGCCAAGGGCTATATGCATAATCAATACCTAGATGTTTCTAAGGAAATTTAATATCCTAGATCAAGAATCTTCCCACAAAAATTCTGTGGACAGTCTTGTTTTTTCAAAAAGTCAATGTAAATATTTTTGGACTGCAATCAAGATACTCAGAGGTTTGAGATTTGTTTCAAGCTGTAACAACTTGAACTTCTTCGGTGAACCTGAGGTAGGATGTAGCAGGGTTCCTGAAAGCCACTGCAACATCTCAGATCTTTTCATTATTAATTTTAAATTACATTTGAAACCCTCTTCCGAATTTGTATCTCTGACTATTGCCATGTGGTAGAGAAGGCAAAATTTTCTTTGACTTTTCAAAAAATGTTCTCCTTGGAAAACTGTGAATTAGCACATTCCCAACAAATACTACTAAACAAAGTTCCTCTCTAGACTAAATCATCTTTGAATTTAAAGTCAGACATGTTAACTAAGAGTTGTTTCATTGAAGTACTTTTGTGACATACATTATGAGTATGAAGCCACTATATCAGCTCTGAGTAAGGCTATATATAAACCTTTCAAATTGTATCCTCTTTAAGATGTTAGCAGAAATCTTTGCAGGAATTACATCTTCAGTCTGCCCAGAGGGAATCTGCAGCCCACTGTGTATTTAAACAGTTTTTCAGCTAATTCTATAACCTCTCAAATACAACTGATTTTTGCAGAGCTGCCCCTTTTTTTTTCTTCTATTCTAAAATGTAGTCTGGGAGAAGTAATGTAACTCAAATTTAATGACAATACTGATTTGTGAGCCTTTTGGGTTCACACTACTGAAGTAATTCTATACAAATGATCTGATTAACAAACCCACTGTTGAATATTACTACCTATGTTTTCTACAAGTCTTGCAGGGGAGTTAAAATTTAGGAAAAACATATCCTATTAGCTTTATTCATGCTAGTGTTATATATAAAACAAAACACTGATTAGTAAAAAACTTTAAAAAAAAAGAGCAAAACCAAAACCAAACAAAAAACCAAAGCAAACAAACAAAAAAGAAAACAAGGCTATTTATTTTTCACAATAAATTATATTTTCCAAACATTGTAACAGAACTTTATGTGTGGGTCCAAATATTCCCCATGAGTTATTGTGACTGTATTAGTAGTTGATATCCTTATTTTGAAATATTTTTAGTTTTAATGAAAAAGCTTGAGTTCAGACACAATATGCATTTATGGTAAATATAGCCTGTAGACTTACACACTTTTTTTGAAAAGCTCTTGGCCTTGCCTTGGAAATGAACGGTTATGAACGCAGATAATTTGAGCAAAATGCCAAGTCTTTCCATTTCTTTCCTAGTTCGTAGTGAATGGCGAACTTATTTTGGAGTGATTAGTAGCATGATGCCAATAGATTGGAATGCACAGTCTGTTAATCATCCTTTGCAAGTCTCCAAGCATTCTCTGTAAAACTATTGTTGAGAATGAAAAATTATTACTCATCTACCTTGAAGATTTCACAGCTGTAATGAATGTAAAGTATCAGCTACTTCATTTCTGGAGGAATTATTTTGTGCTTCTTGCAATTTATTCAAAATTAATAAAGTTAGAAAGAAGTCTGAATAATAATGAATTGCACATTTTAATTCAGATTGTCCTACTAAATTCTGTCGTTCCAGGAATAGCAAATTAAAGAACTGGAAGTGCAAGAAATTAAGTGTCAGAAAAAAACCCAACAGTATTTCCAACTCTGTATTAAGAGTTTCCTTCATTTTGTGGGAGCGAATCAGTGACTAACAACTAACAAATCTACATTGCCTGTTTAGAAATAATATAGCAATTGAAATATTCAATATGAGTTCCCTTTTCAAGGGTCAAAGTAACCAATGAAAGATGAATGGTCTTATCATCAATAATAAGTTACCATAGTCACATATGTGTTATTGAAGTAGAAGTTGTTTAATTGACAGAAAAAACCCAAAATGTATAATAGATCAGTGCCTCTTTCTTGGCTAATTTTTAATGCAATGTTTTCCAAAAACATTATCTAAATATTAGCTAGGACAATATTGTCTCAGCTTTATCCCCAGTATGAGATAGTGCTCCCATTAAACTTAGTTGAACTGAAGTCTTGTTTAATTTGTTTAATTGTAGAACCTGAATGACCAAGTGAAATTCGTACTATAAATGAATAAAAGTCAGTCCTGCAGACTTCAGCTTTTCTCACTGACATTTTTCTACTGTGTAATTCATTTCCAGTCTAATAAGTACTGCCACTAGCTCTACAGCGTTATTGCTGATTAACATGACACTCGCAGCATGTCTGTCTCTTCAATTCACTGAATTTCTGAATGAGTAACAGTGGCCAAAGACTGGAGAAAGAGTTGTCAGGAATTTTCATTTGTCTTCAAGGTAGATGTTTCCTTCATCTATCCCTAGTGAAAATATTCAGCTGTGTTCCCATGTTTAATTAAAAAGGAAAAAATAAAGACTAATAACTTTCAGCAGAAAATTAAAGATTTGTAGTCTAAAGTTTTGGTTTAGAATGGTTGTACATTATTAAAACCATGACTATATTCTTCTGTCACATATTTTTCAGTCAGATGACATATCAGACAATGTTATCACAGCATTTTTCCCTTAATGAGGCAGTATTGTTAACACATTTTACCATAATGCACAATTCAGAGAAGGGAATGACAATCTGATACAATTACAGTTCTATAAATACTATTGACACCTCTGAAATAACTAAATTCTTAACAGAAAATAACCTAGTTTCCCAGCCCAGTACTTGCTATTCTTATTAAACCAAACAACACAAAACAAAACAAAAAACCCTGAACATTTCCAAAGAAATAAAACATTCTATAATTGTTATTCCCTGAAAAGAAACCATTTTCCACAGAAATTTTGTTAGCACACTGAGACATACTATTCTATTCTTATGTCGTTTGGTGACTGAAAATATAGTATATATAGATGTCCATTTTCATTATTTCATAAACTGAATTTTCACTGTAAAAAGTCCTGCATTAAGTGTATTTATTATTTTCTACTTTAAACATGCTATTTTCTTGAAAAGTAGAAGTGAGAGCAGCAGAAATATCAACACATAAATAGCACGAGTATCAATGGCAGAAATCATAAGTAATCTGGACTGTTATGGAAGTGACCTATTGATCAACTAACCATAAATGTAAATTGTTCCTGTACACCACTTACCACTAACAAAAACATCATCAAAATTAAAGCTTGTCCTAAATGATTGAGAACTGATATGAATATTACATTTCTCAGTGCACCATTTTATTGGAACATATAATCATACATTCTGTAGCAGATAAGAAAAAGAATTTTTTTTTAAATTCTATAGCAGATAAGAAAAAGAAATAATTGATGCACAGAAAGGACAGAAGTGTTAGGATCAGAGAACTGTAATTTTGCCACCTATGCTTGTTGTCCATTCAATACTCACTTTACAGGAGGATTCCCCTGGTATTTCATGCTCATCATGCAGTTACTGCACCAGGCAAATGGATATGAGAAAGAGATTTTCATGCCCATTGTGATTATATTTTGTAGTTTGAAGCAGGATTCACAGTGGGAGTCAGTGAGTGGAAGGAAAGTTGAGAAGCTGCTATTTCTTCCAAAGGTAATAGAAAAGCACTGGATGAAAAAGTCAGAGAGGCAGAAGATGGGAAAAGCTCACACATTTCTACTAACAGACTCCTAGGATTACTATAATGCTGAGATAATAGACACAGACTGTTGGGAATATGCTGCAATCACAAGACATGCTCATTAAACTCCATTAAACCTTTTGTACTTTTTTTGTCTATCAATACTGCAAATTAAATTTACTTTTCCAGTAAGACTGTCCTGAATAAACTACTTTGCCTACTTGTCTCCTTTAAACATACATCACCAAAAATCCTGGGTAAAAGGGTCCATAATCAGAAGTGTTAAGTTTAATAAAGCTACACTGTAGTTATTTAATTGTTATGTCTAGGCTCTGCTACTGAATTGATTACATAAAGGTTATTTTGGTAGGAAAATAGTTGATTAAAATATTGCAGAGTTGTGCTTTGTTCTTGAGACATCTTTAGTGATGCATTGTCAAAATAAGATCTAATAGAAAGTGTTCAATAGCTTATCTGCTGGCAACTTTGAAAAAGATACTAGTAACTTATAAGAAACCTCTTCGTTTGAGTTACAGTTGACCACAGAATATCTCCTTATAAATTTTATGCAGTTTCAGCTTAATGTACTTGACAACAATGTTTGAATTACAGAGATTTTCCTGTGAGAACTCTAGCCACAAAATAGCTAAACTTTTTGCCTCTTTCTGGCCAAAGAAATTTGACGTGTCTTCTGCATGTTGGCTGGTATCAAAATAAATCTGCTTGTCATTTTCAACCCTTCAGAAGAGACTGTTGTTTCATCATTCAGGAAGTTTGGAAAGTGAATAGGGAATTAATCCATAATTCTTTTTTTTTCCTTTTTTTTTTTTTTTTGTTTCCTGGGAGAACACTCTAATTCTCAGATCTTGTGCAGAAGTGACTTCATCACCTCCACTGAAATTTTCTATGTATATGGAATCCATGTAAGTATAAGTTCTCTTCTCTTAAGGGCTGAAAACCTTATTATAAGACATTTGATGGAAGGTGGTTAATTCCAACTGATAGAGTGTCCTGGTTTATAGTATCAAAGATTAAAAATGTAATTTAAAAAATGATGAAGGGTCTGTCTAAGGGGCAGAACATTTTTTTTTTCTTTCGGATAGTAATTGTAAGATATTTGGGGAAGAAGAATATAAAATTCAGATGCACTGAAGAATTCCTCCTCTCTTTAAAAAGCTGTGACTGGCCTGGGTTCAGACACAGATGATGGTGTAGGATCACCACTAAGATCAATTACAATACTTATGCATCACATCTCTGTTTTCAAGTTGGCTTAAACCAGAATATGACCTTAGCAAGCACGACCACAGAGATAACCCTTTCCTACTGCTGATAACAGAGCATCCTTTTTTTTCAAGTGATCATGAGAGTTGAGCAATTCCATGAGGAGACAGTGGGTTGGGAATAACTGAGCGTGGGAAGGAAGAAGATACAAAGTTCCCTAGAGTGTTACTTTTGCACTACTTTTGTTTGTTTTTCAGAACAAACTTACTGTCTTTGGAACACATCAGCTTTTTTCAGGTCCAGAATTCATAGTATTTTGCAAACTCTCCAGCTTGAATGACCTCAGAATTATTGGGCCTGATCCCTTTCTCTTGACATCAACTTTGCTGATGCACTCATGACCTCTCCCTGTGTAACACTTCTTTTTTTGTTGTTTTGGTTTTGTTTTTCACAAGAATGGGATAGAGGTCGTTCAAGTCATTGTTTCATATAAAACCTTGACTTCTAGCTAACACCAGAATTGCTGCATTTTCTTAAGGATGGATATACATCTCAACAACAGCAGTTACATTTTTAACAAAACAAAGTATACTTGTAAAATTAAGTACCGTGTGTCAACTGCACCAAGTTTGCAGATCTGAAATTCTTTACTTTTAGATGCTTGTTCCATACATAGAAAAAGTTGAAGGATATTTTAAGTGTTACTTTGCAAACTTTTTCTTTTCCTAACCTCTCCAGCCTTAATACTTTTTGCATAGTGAGACGGAACAAGAACAAAACTCTGCTTCACTGGACTTTAGTCGCTCTATCACTCTTGTTCAGCTGGAAAAAGACACTTTTAAATCTGAAGATTTCAAGGTGTAGAATATTGAAGGCAAGGCACTTGGAGCCAGCCTGTTCCAAAGCTCATCAGAAACACAGGAAAGAGGTTTTCACTCAGGCCCTTTTACACCCCTAATTCTAACACAAGCATAATCCCATTGATTTTTAAGGAGCTGTTGAAATGTTTAAAATTAGGTTTATGCTTACTCAGTTGAGACCTATGAAACCAGAACACATATACTGGAAGGAATTTTTCCATTAACATCAAACATTTTTTGCATCTCCCCCTCTATAAAAAGGAAAGGAAGAAAAGGGTTGAGTAACGCTTAGTCTGACTTTCCTCCTGTGGTTTGCTTTGTTTTCAGAGACATTCCAGAAATGTATTCCAGATGTTTTCAAATCCTTGTAACTGATTTTCCATACTATATATAACCTTTTCTACCATATCTGTTCTCTCCCTTTCTTTCACTGGTTACTGTCTCTCTTTTTCTCTTAAATGTCTTAATATTTTTTTTTACTCCAAGCTTCAGATGAGTACATTTGTATCCTTTCAGAGGTCCCACTTGAAAAAATGCACTATCTGCTAGAAGACATTGTTGCATATAGTAAAATCTCTTTCTTTGTGAAGTTATTAATTAAATAATAATATTTAGTTGCATTAGCTGGATTTTAATGATTGTAAAGGATATCAACATCTTGCTCTCAAAACACTAAATAGGCTTTTGAATGTTAAACTGGCAATGTGTTTAGGAAAACAGGCTGTCTGATAAAACACAAATTACAGTCTTATCCAGTACTCACAACGTAAAGTGTGTCTTAAGAAGTGTCTTTTTTGTTTAGCTAATTATAAGTCAGTTGCTTAATATTTTTTTCCTAAAGGTTACTTCAGCATTATTTGGCAATTCTGTTGTTGGAAAATGTTGCTGCTGTGAAACAGAAAGTGGCTGTCAAGCCCTTGGAAAGAGAAAGTAATTTTAGTGAAGCCTAGGATATTTTTCCAATCATTCAGATGAACTTGGTCAACATTCCTTTCTCCACGTGAACTAAACACGTGAAATTTCACCCTTCTCCTCAGGAGCTGCTGCTTGGCAATGATGTTTATTCACTCCTTCCTGAGGTTACAGTTCTGCTCAGTGGAGCTGATGGGAAACTGCCACTCTCCAGTGTTATTGCTGGAAGAAAAGCGTATGGGAACAGGCCAGATCTCCACTGGGGGTTCCAGATGCTCACTGAGAAGAAACAGATTTTTCACAGCCCTGGAGTACCTACTCAGGACTTGTTAAAACTCTCTTTATTTAGAGCAGTGGTATTTTTTCTTGGTTGACTAAGTAAAAATAGCTCACAGCAGTACTTACAACAATATCTGAGCTCCCTTTTTATTTGAAAGGCAGAGAGCCAAACCTAATATAGTGTAAATCAGAGCAACATTGACTTGTATCAACCAGGGATCCTGCCTATCACATTCTAACAAACGCATATGGCAAATGTTCATCATAGGCATAATGTAAAAAGCTTAAAAAAAGAGGAAGATATCACATCATCAGGCTTTTTCCTGCAACTGAGAACCACCTGACTCCTGAATACAGATTTAAGTAGTATTCCAAATGATGTGGCTCACTGGTGAGTGGTATTGACTTTCTGGAAGTCAGAGGACATTTTGCCATTGTTTACTACGTGCTTATTTTGTGAGAGAGGAAAATTATTCAGATGAGATATGAACTTCTACTAAGCTTAAAGTTCTTTGGGATTTGATTATTATTAGTTATTTTATCACAATGGTTCATGGAGTGCTCGTCTGAGATCAGGAATCCTCTGGGGTAGTTCTTGTACATACAGGGATCTGTTGCTCCTAAAGGCTTCAAATCACTTAAAAAGCACCCAACACAAAAAAAAACAAACACTAAATCAAATAACACCCAAAGCAAAAGAACAGAGAAGTATCTTCCCCATTTTACAGGTGAAGACCAGATAAAGTTATTTTCCAAAGCCTAAGAGAAGGCTGTGCGGAGCTCTTTAATCACAAAACCTCCTTTATCTTCTAATTTAACCCCACACATATTTGCAATCCAGAAGGGAATGCTTCATTATAAAATGAATCAATCCTGAGCAGTTTCAAAGTAGAATAGCTTTGCCATGACTTATCAGAGGCATAGTAAATACAACTCTGTAAGGAGTAGTACAGCACTCTGGAAGTGTGCCACCATTATGAGTTTACTTCTGAAATAAAGAAACAAGTTGTCTTTGTTCTAGGACTGAAATGTTCAAATATCAGAGCCAACACTTGTAATGTTTGGAAGGAGAGGGGGGAGAAAGGAGAGAAGGGAAGAAGAGCTTTATTTTGCAAATTCTGTTCAAATTGTGAGTTCTAGAAAACAACAAAAAAAGAGTGCTTAGGTGGTAGACAGGATGTACCATGAATAACAATGTATCCTGTGGATATTTACTACCAAATCATGTTTAACTGAAAGGAAAGTGGGAGTCACCACAGCAAGCAATTCCCATCCGATTTCTTAACATGTAAATCAGGAGCACAGAAAGGCCATTTATGGGAGTCTCACCCAGACAATGGCTTGCCGAGTGCCAAGTGGTGACATCACGCCTCACAAAGGAGAAGGAAGAGGGCTGTAAGTGCAGGCTGCCTTGCCAAGAGCTTTGTTTTGTTTCCACAGAAGAAAAAAAAAAAAGGAAAAAAAAGAAAGGAAAAAAAAAAGAGAGAGAGAGAAAAAGAGAGAGAGAAAAAAAAAAAAGGAGGAAAAAAAGAGCCAAGTAAAAATTTTTCTCAAGAATATAATATTACAGACAGAAAAAGCACAAACTTTCAAAGAAGTTGCCACGTGATTCATGGAATGTACTCTGCAGTTCTTACAGTGATTTGAATAGCACTTGTGAAAAATCAAAACTAATTTTACATTACAGTATCCAAGCAAAATGAAAGCAAACACAAACACCCATCCACCAACACACCCTCAGAGATGAATCCAAGAAATTTCCTTTGCGGGCTATGGTGCTGAGCTTTTTCCAACTGTAATGGCAACTCCAGCTGCATTTTGTAAACTAAATTCTGAAACATTATTCCTCTTGAGGTAAAGTAATGAGGAAACACATGAAAACATCACCTTTATGTCTTCCAAGGAACCTGGGATGGTTAACTTACTACATAAAGCTCAAGATCTTTAAGAAATTATATATTTACAGCACCTGTATTTATTCCTAAGTAAATTGAGGCCTAAATAGCTTTTAAACTCAGTAATCTCAGACAACTGCCTTTTTTTATTTTTCTTTCTAATTCTTATAAAAAGTGTAAATATATCAAGCCATAGAAGCAGAAAAGAAAGAACTGGAAACCTTCAGGTCTTCTGATTCATAGAAATGAGGGGAAAGAAAAGTTTGTTGCTGAATTTACAAGAGCTAACACTTCTGCCCTCTGTTTCTGTTGAGTGGTGACTTATATAATACAATAACATATTCGGGAATCTCGCAGCAATGATTTTCTGTGCCAAATACATGACATTTTAATTTGTGAGAGTGTGGACAATTACTTTAGACTGTATATTGTGCTGATATCTGGTAGTTTTGGTAAGGATGAAACACATACTTTTTCCTAAATATAAACATTTGTTACCAAGTGGCTTTAAGAAGCCTAATTCCATTTATGACTTGAATAGTTCTGACAACATAGATGTAGCAAGGCCCTCTTATGTCCCATACATTAAAACATTATAAAGATCTACACTGGGTTTGCTGTGGTTCCTTTCTCAGCCAGAGCAAAAATGAAATTAAACACACACAGAGAAGTGTATCAGAATGTTTCCCAACTGAAATTTTTATGACTTTAAAAAACCCAACCCAAACAAATAAAAGAAAAACAACAGCAACAAAGCAAAAAACAACAAACAACAGCAACAAAAAAAACATAAACCCTTAAATCAAAACAGGGAAAAACCCATCAAAACACCAAAAGCTCCCTATGCTTTATATACATATTTATTATTTTGCTTGTGTGTTGTTAATTTCTCCATTAAGGCCAGGAAACACTGTGAGAGGGATTGAGAACTGAACCTTTTAAAGGTAAAAGGCAGCTTTTGCTCAAAGCCTCCTCTGTGTTAAGGAAAGCCAATACTGAGGAAGTGATCCAAAATTGCACTTAATGAGCAAGAGTGCAACTCTGGTTGAAGTTGTATGTCTTCATTTTGTAGAGAGACACATCCAAAATCATCCCTCTTGATCCACTTTAGGGCCTGAGAGGCTATCAGTGTTCACATATCTGTAGGTACCTCCATTTCACAGAATATCTGAGTTGGAAGGGACCCACAAGGATCATTGAGTCCAGCTCTTAAGTGAACGGATCAAAGCTGTGACCTCGGCATTATTAGCACCATGCTCTAGCTAACTGAGATTACCTCTTTTTTTTTTTTTTTTTTTTTTTTTTCCCTGCTACTGCTTTCACACATGAACCCTGATGACTTGATGGGGTTTTCAGAGAAGTGGAGGTTTTTCTATATCACTTCAAGTCACCACTATGTCCACTCTAATGACTCAGTAGAAAATAGTGTTAAACAAATACCTTGTCAAAAGATTGAAAATCAAACTCAGAGCCTATATTTAATGATGTTAAATTAGGGAGCAGCATCACTGAATCCAGAATAGAGATCTCTTGGTAATTTATTCAGTCTCAACCTGGAAAAGTAAGCCAAAAGTCAGAGATTGATGTTAAACCTTCTGGGGACTTTCAGATTTATGAAAAGGCAAAATAAGCAATGTAAAATGATCCACTTAATGAGGGGTCCTAAGACTAAGCCATACAGGGAAAATAATAAGATGTATGTACCCAGTGCAGAACGGTATATTTTAAACAACAGTGGTATCCTAAGGTGGTGTCCTATTCCACTCACATGGAAGTAACACTTTAGCCTTACACAATGAGCAGACACATCTCCAAGGAAAGAAAGATAAACAAAATGTCTGGTTTTGAGTTATTTTGTTGTGCCTTAGATTTTTTTCCCCCCAAGGTCTCAGAGAGCAACTGTAGCAGACTGAGATGGCTGAGCATCGGAGCATGATACAACCAGAACCAATGGATTTGCCATTGTCTGATAGCAGTACTTGTGAAAGAGGTCAAGCCTATAAAATAACACTGGGAACCTTAATGGTATGCATATATAGCAGATAAATTGGTGAGAAATGTTTATGTGCTTATGTGTACAAAACCTTTTCTATCTTTATACTTAATTGTTGTTATTATTATTATTAACTAACAAAGAAAGATGGAGGAAGCTATACGTTAACATTTAAGATTCTGGGATGAAGCATTTGATCCTGGTTGTTATGACATGTGGAGATCTATGTTATGTAATACAGAACATCTACACATTGAATTTACACACTGAATATAATGAAGCCCTGTCAGATTCCTTGGCTGTGAATGATTTTTGAATAATAAATTGTGTGTGATATAATTTCAGATTTGAACTTTCTCTGGTATCTCAAGTTCCCATGTGTATTCTCCCACCAGCTCTACTCATGAAGAAACCAGCATTTTTGGAAACAGTTCTCCTGCGTGAGTAGAAGATTTGAATTAAAGTTTGAGTATACATTTCAAAGTCCGTGTATAAACAAAACCATTTTCACTTGAGAACTTTGTTAAAATGAACATCAAGGTGAGTAGCACTTCCCATTGTCAAGGTAAAGTACATTTGCATCCTGCACATCCCAACGTCTCTTCACTGTGGAATATTCATAATATTTAGAGTTTGGGTTTAAATTTCTCTAGGGGTAGTATTTTCAATCCATTTATCCTTCTCTATATTTTACCTTTAAATAGTAATAGTATTTCTGTATGAAACCTCTGTAGAAATGATGAAACTGAAATTGCTTTACCTGAATGTTAACTATATTGGATATTGATTTCACAGTTACACTTCAACATAGAAGACATAAATGCTCGTTTTCGAATGCAGTGAGCATAAATAGGGTCAAACACTTTGCTGAAATTTTCTGTGGAGAATCAAATCCCCAAAGTTTCTTAGCACCAGTTTTGTCATTCATTCTCTTACTTCCATTTATATTAAGGTGAACTGAAATTCATTATTCTTTTTATTTTGTTAGTAATGCATGTTAATAATGTTAATGCATTTTCTGTCAAATAAAGAAAATATAAGATGTTCAAAAGTTAGACGTAGCAGAGTTACTTGTTTGGAAACTTTGTAGAAGGACAGTGGAAACAAAGACAGCTGAACTGCCACAAAGTCATTGTTATTTGAGATTTTCCTGGACGTTTGTTAGGAAATCTGTAAACAGGATACAGTGTTCTGTAAACTCAGATGCCGTATTTTAAAGACTCCTGTGACATAGCTTAATGATTTAACATCATGAAATTAAGGTTGTAAATTAAAGCAGACACAGACAGGTAGAACAGGGTATATTAAAAATTTATATCATCTTGGAGTATTTATCTGCACACACTGTGTTTTCAGTAACTTTAAATAACTACTTTGGCAGTTACACTTTTCCTGCTGAGTATGAGGTATTTGAAACTCATTTACTGAAAGTTGTGTTTTGTGGATTTCCATAGATAATAGGCATAATTCTACCTTACCAAAAATACCACCAACTGGCTGTCATGTGAGTTTCTGAAAAGCTATAATAAATGTCTCTCGTCTGTTTTCATAGGAACTTTGGGCTGAACTACAAGCTACATGTTGGCTTTCTCTCTATGACCTCTCTATTCCTCCTTGTCCACAGTTTAATAGGTAGTGACTCTGAACATCCATGGGGATTCCAAGTTTGCATGAAAGAAAACTTTCTGACACTGCTGCTTGATGAGTGCTATACTCTCCTCTTGATGGGCATTATATCGCAACACTCTTCCAAATGTGGCCCGTTTCAGTATAAACAGAAAATGTGACACACACTGATGGAGATGATCAGCAAATCATCACATCAGGTGTGTTGAGAAATATATAGGTAACTTAAGAACAATACACACTGGGGTGAAGATGCAACATTTAAAATCTGTTCATTATTATAGAACTGATTACAATACATATAGCGCATAGAGTATCATTATTCATGTTTCAATGGCAAAGAAATGACAAAGTAATAAGCTGGGTAAAAAGTGACCAAAGCACCCAGAAAACCAAGGACAAGTCTGGAAATGAGGCTCATATTTTCTGAGTCTTTTGCTCATAATATTATTTACCAGACCAGGAAGTTTAAATGGAAAATGTGAAATCTGAACCCCAGATACATTTGGTTAAACCTTGACAATGTCACAGGTATCCAAATTTTTTCAGAGAGATTGTGTATCTCTTATTACCACTCCCTGAGGCACTTTGCTGAACATCAAGGAGAATGGGAACAACACTATAATTCCCACTTAGATGGTGACATGTGGTTACAAAAAGATCTGATGCGTGGTACCATAGTACTCCTTGACCAAAATAAAGATGAAATGAATAGTCCAGTGCTAAACCATGTTACCTCTTTCTGCTTCTCTGACACACTTTTGGCTGTCATAATTCCCTACAGAGATCAGCAAAGTCAAGATTATTAGGACATCCAAAACCACAACTTATGTATCTGTATTAAGTTTATTAGACAGCACAGCCACATGTTCCTAGCCTGTAATCCCTTTGCCAAATGAACTCACCCAGCCAGTTCAAGGAGACAAAGACCTATACCATATTAGTTTCTGGTTAAATCAGATTGAATTGCTAGTCCATTTTACCACTGAAGAAAAGTTATCATTTCAACAAGCCTGAGCTTAATATCTTTCCTGAAGGATAAATATGTATAAATACATGGCTCTCAAAGAAAAAAAATGGGTGAATTAACCCCAAGCATTGATGAGATCTGCTACAGGTTGTGAACTAAAGTCCTCAAAAGCTCTCAGAGAAGCCTTTTCTGATTTCCTGTCATTTTAAAAGAAATAAAAGTCTACACTCTGTATTGCTTTTTCTTTAGGCAAACACATTTTTATTCTGCCATAAAGAAATCTCCTCCTGCCATTTTTCCCTGCTGTGAACAGCAGCCTATCAAAAATATAAAACCTTAAAGGTCACATTGGAAACAAGACGTATATTACAGTTTCAGATACAAGTCTCAAAGACCTGAGAAGTGCTTCATTCAAACTCATAAAAGCTACAACAAGAAGAAAGAAACTTCAATTTGTTGATATGAAATCTTCTTTCAACCTTCTAAATAATTATTTGAAAGAAAGGGTTTCTCTTGCAGCGTTAGCAACACAATATGCCTACAAGGAGCCAATTAAGTTTTACCAATATAGCAAGACTTCGTTCATTTATAAGTTGCTTTTAGGAAAGAAAAGAAAAGAACACCACTTGGTAAAATATACAAAGTCTGTATTTCCCTGTGCTTTATAAGTAGATATGATCTCTGAGTCCCTCAGGTAGAGTAATTTTTTTAGCAATTTATTTATATGGATGAAGTGACTATACAGATCTACAGGTGAATTTGCATGTTTTTCACTCAGAGGTAGCTCTGATTTGCATAGTTTACTAAATTAGCTGTGAAGCAACCAGCTTAGAAGTGTGACAGCCTCCAGCCCAGGGAGCAGAACCTCTTTGCCTCTGAGCCCATTCTGCCCATCTGGTAAGTATGGCAGGCATCCTGCACTGTTTTCATTCATTGCTGAAACACCCAATCTACAGCGAATTTCAGCCTTCTGTCCTGGTTGGCCCTGGTGTGGTATTTTCCCACAGAAAGAGCTGGGAAGTCTTAAAGAAAAGGAATAACAGTGTAGTTGAAGTACTAGCAAGTCCTTGCTGGAAATTTTTCCCACAACGTTAAAGAACGGGATCTGCTGAACAATGGATCATCCTCATATTTGTCCCATTTCTCTTTTCCGGGATACTCTTCTTCTAGTGGTGCTCATGGTGGAAATCAAACACAAAGATCTTCTCAAATCCTATTTACCTTAAATGATCCACACAGATGGCATTGCTACACTGATGCTGGCAACAAGAGGAAGAGGATCAGGCCCCAAAGAGATCAGCAAGAATAAACAGGGTGTAATAGTGACTGATATACTGAGTATCAGAGCACTTATCTAGCTTTTATTCACTTCAGTTCTCAGTTGCAGGTTTTAATTTTATCCTCCATTGTAATTTCATCTCAAGCACATAAAAAAATGTACAATTAGAAAAGGAACATAAATACATATAAAAAAGAAAGCAACTGTTATATTTAAAATAATCATTATTATATATAAGAAAACTATTTTTAAATATTTATGTGATTACATATATACATAAAATAAGAAGCCCTTCCCTTATCAATCATGTTGGTAATACACAAAAAAAGAAATGGGATTCTACAGCCTAGTGGTTAGCCAACAGAACTTAAAACAGGGTTTATTAGGTCACTGTTCCTAGGACTGCTGAAGGCTGTAGAACTCCCTATCCCTGTGGTGGTTTCAGAAGGCTTAGACAAAATGGTGAGATGTATATGGCCAAAACCTGGAGCATGGGACAAGATCAAATATCGCAGTCATGTCGTGACAGTCCATTAAAAAATACACAAGAAGGCTGATTCAGGGCAACATAAGAAAAGGTCTCTTTATTAAATCCCAGTTCCTTTTATATCATTTTCAAAAAGCAGCAAACAAGCAACAACATCCTAATTGGCCACTCATCATCACTGATATACTTGGCAGCAATCATGAGACACCTGGAGATGCCCAAGGACAAGGCTGCGGTTCTCACATACTGAATCTACGGACTCACAGTCTGCCCTCACTCCCCAGTTAGCCTGTGTGTAAAACTTACTTATCTTCAAGGCCACACTCAAAAGTTTCCCAAGTCAATCTCCTCTTCCAGGGAGCTAACAGACCCGCTGTTAACCCTTACAATTAAAAACCTCTCGGTACTTGTCTTTTTATGTCTTATTATTTACCTTAATGCCAGGAATATTAGAGAGTCTAAATTAGTTAAGGATTCAGGTCCTTGGAATAAAAAAATTGCTGGAAAAACATTTTCTAGTGATTCCAATTTAGCCTTGATGAGTCTCAGCCTAGCACCTTTTATCCAACTTGGATTAATGAAACAATGGTGTCTATGGATGTCTCTTTACAGGCTTTTCAATTCAAATCTAGTGCAGCCTTGTTGAGGTAAATCTCTATCAATTTCTCCAGTCTCACTTTGGTACACTCAGAAAAACTAACACTTCCAAGTGGAAGAGGCAGGGAAGGGGATGGAGGAGGGAGACTCAACTACCAAAATGTCTTAAAAGTAATTAAAGTTCTCACCAAGCCATGAAAAAGCCCTCTTCAACATCTAACTGCACATACAACAAGACTAGGGCGATATTAATAATGTACTCTTTCAAGAAAATGGACTACATAGGATTCTTGGAAATAGACTTTGTCAAAAATCTTCATAGATAGGCAAAGGTAGAATTTGCCTCCATTCTTTATTCCTGACAATGTTCCTGACAAGCGTGCAGCTTCTCCCCCTCTGCTCAGGGATTAAAGCCAGAGAAAACAGACTAAAATGCAGAGAGATAAGAAAAAAACAGTGACTTTGATACTTTCTGAGTGTTCTTTTCCTTCACGTGTTGGGGAAAAGCAAGTGCCACAAAAAATAGATGATGAATTAAAAAACCCAACAGTAAAAAACATTAGATGAAAGACTTCTTGATCTTCTTCACTCAAGCTTCTCTGTGAAAAGTAATGTTTCATCTCTCCCTACTTAATAGAAAGACACAGTAAGCAAAACACTGTCCCTGAAGCAAA